>NC_074721.1:42885212-43100265 GCF_947242115.1 Biomphalaria glabrata | reverse complement strand
CTGTAGCACTAAGTTCCAGCACAAGAAAATGTACAAAGCAACATGGATCTCACCTGATGGAAAAAACGAAATCAAATAGATCATAAATGGATAATCATAAGTAAAAGATGTAGATTTGATGTATTTCATGTAAGAAGTTTCAGAGAAACAGATGCAGACCATCTAGTAGCCAAAGCTAAATTTAGACAAAGAGTAAAAGTAAAATATACAATAACCAAAGTAGCACAGCAATATGATACTCAAAAATTCATGATAGACCCACTTGATGCAGAAACTTAAGAATTCCTAACACATCTAACAGCATTGGAAAAGGACAATTACAATCTAGATTATAATTCTAAGGGCACTTACTGATTCCCTCACCATTCACTAGTTATGGTACCCCGATTGTGGTGAACTAAAAAAAATACAAATTTAACTTGTTATTACTTAACTTGTCTCTAGAACAGTGGTTCTCAACCTTTTAAGCTTGGCGCCCCCTATTTAGAATCCCCCACTCGGCCGCGAACCCCCCCCCCCACACACACACACAGCAAAAGAAGAATAGACAAAAACAATCCATATTTTCGATGGTCTTAGGCGACACCCAAGGGGGTTGCGACCCACAGGTTGAGAACCCCTGCTCTAGAACAACTAATCCAGTTCACGAATGGAAACTACAGCAATTAAAACTTCCCAAAATGATGTTTCATTCCCAATTTTATCTTCAAGTTGCTAAAACAAAAAGACAATTTTATACTTCTTTCTGTTTTAATCACCATTTAAAAAAAAACTCCTTTTGAAAGTAAATTTCAATGGCAGTATGTGGCCCCTAACTTGTTTTTGTAGACATTATATGAAAACAATCTTTTTTTTTCTATCAAAGCTAGGACACAAATTTTGTTTTGTGTGTGTAAAATGTTTTAAAAAGAAAAAGCAGATATAGATATTTTATTTTATCACAGACCAAAAGATAAATTGTTGAAGCACAACAACAGACGTAGCCTGTGGGTAATCCTAATTATAACAAATGAGCAATAAAAAAACAACAACGTGCTATTAAAAGTAAAGCAGATGACATGGTTGGATTTCAGCAAAAGAAAAGGAGAATCTGACATACAGAATGCAGGCATATTGAACAGACAAATAATGCTAAAGAAAGAAACCAGAAAGCAGTACAAAGAAGCAAGGCGAAGGGTTACAAAATCTGTCAGAAAGCATAAAAATGAGGCAATAAAAAAAAAACAAAGAGCACTCATTGAGAACCTTGATGCGAGAGGAATGGGCATGAAAATAAGGGATGACAAGAATGGATTTCAAGCAAGATAACACATGTATGAGAACAATAATGGTGTCCTCGTCACAAAAAAAAACAGAAGGGTCATTGACAAATGGGCTGAATACTTTGAGGAGTTCCTAAATAAAACAAGATGGAGACAAAGGAAAATATGAACAGCCACCAACACTATAAACCTACCAACACTATAAACTCACCAACTCTAATTTAAACATCAGAAATAAAAAATTAGAAGCACCAGGAGAGGACCAAAATTACAACAGAGCTAAAAAAAAATGGAGGAAAACACCTGAATTCACAATTAGACTAACCAATATCAAGAATTTTGGAAGAAGTAATACTAACAGTTTGAAAGCAGCACTCATAACATAAATACAAACTAAAAAAATGTCAAGAAAACAATGTACTAGTACATCAACTTAAATCGCTTATGATGGTATCAAAAGGAAATATCTCTATGAAATACTGAACAACTTAACAAGACTTATGCATATGAAATTAAACAACTCAATTTTACAGTGATAACATATAGATCTAAAACACACAAAAAAATTATTTTAAAATTAAAAAAACACAACAATCATTCAAAAAGACCTGATTCAGACATTTTTTAAAAATTGTCCCAAACTTGTTTTTTTTTCCATATAATTGCCCAAAACTTGTTTTTTTTTCATTCTGAAGGAAGTTACATTTTTGTAGAATAAAATTTCAGTATGTTTAAGGCTGCTCAAATGTTTTCATTTATTCCTTTCATTGACAGTCTGTGGATAGTTTAAAAACAAAATTTAGTGATATCAAAGACTCCAATAAAAGCAAGTCATTTTAATTAAAAAAACAAACAAAAAAAAACATAAAATATACTTTAAAAAAAAACAAAGCTTATATTTAAGTGTGATTGTATCAGTTAGTTTGGATCAGTCATGTAATTATATGAATGGCCAAGACATAGTAAATCTGTGCAATTAGAAATATTTTTACAAATTGCTTTTGTTTAGCTTTCTCAATGTGCTATGATCCTATCACTTGTTTGGACCAGTTGTGAAAGGGGGAGGGACTATCTAGGTGAATGATTCCATGATTGTTATCTAAATGCATACAAATAATTTTCACTCATGTCTCAGGAGTTCTGAGGGGGACTAATTCAACTTATACCACAACATCTGTCAAGTAGGATTTCTTTTTTTTGCTCAAGATACCCAACAAAATAATTAATTACAGTAGCAATAGTTAATTAACTAATTGGTTCATTTTTTAAAATTGATTCTTGCGTTCTCATGTAAAAGAAATAATTTTGCAAAATTTCAGCTTGACCAGAGATTAGGTGTACGAGAAAAAATGTGTACAAACTTTTTACCATACAGACAGATGGAGTGAGTGTAAAAAAAAATAACATATAAGTGACATCACGTTTAATTTTCTATAGAGTAGCAGTTAATTGGATGGGTACTTGGTCATGTGGTACACACTCTGAACAGATGTCATGATGGTCCTATGCACAAACCTGGCCCATCCCCTTGTCATCCTGTAAGATTGGACTAGGATGTCGAAATAATGTTTTAATGTTTAATGTTTGCAGTTAAATTTTTTTTGTCAATGTATATTTTTTTCCACCTCATCTTAAGGAATAAATGTTTTGAGATGACAGGGCATTTTGTAAAGAACTCTTTCTACACTATAAAATCGTGGAATTGAATAGCTCTTTTTTATATACACATACACACACAATAATGTGTAGTGGAACATGTAGCCGTCTAGTAACCATCATAAAAAGGGCATCAAAAATTACACTCACAACATTGCCACATTTAAAGGTACTTTTTGAACAAAAGTGTTTAAGGAAAATCGAAAAAATCTTGGAAGACAACAGCCACCCGCTCCATCAGAACTATGTCAGGTCGTCGTGAAGTGGGCGACTACTGTCAATCAAAACAAGAACAGAGGGGTACAAAAACTCGTGTGTACCTCACTCGGTCAGACTATATCAATGCCACTCATTCAGGAAACATGAATAGGACCAAGATGCCTGTGTGTAGTCGCTGAATGAACTTTCTATGTTGTGTCTGTTGTATTTATGTGTATGTTTCTGTTGTGTTGTCTTTATATGAGAAAAAGAGTCCTTGTAATCACAACAAATTTCCATTAGGATCAATAAAGCAGTCTTAGTATTTCTTATAATTGTGGCATATAAAAATAGTAGCATGTTTATATAAAACTTGAAAGACTTTACAAATATTGTTAAATCACTCACAGTTTGGCAAGCCATATTAATATAAACTGGATCAGTTTCAGTTGGGCATTTGGAATCATTAAGCTGTGGAATGTTCAAACAAGAAAATCAAAGAATGGAGATTAATTCACTGAACAAACTTTAGAGAACTCAATCCTATAAAATCATAAAAAATGATAACTTCACTTTGTGCACAAACACAGTATTATGTAGGATTTTTTTTTATATTAGCCTGAGGCAAATACAATTATAAAAAACAGCATGTTGATAAACTTGAAATAAGACTTTACAAATATTGTTCAATCACTTACAGTTTGGTCAGCACCACCACAGGTAGAGGTTCTACTAATAGTTGCAGTTTGACACTCTGAAGTCTTGGGCTGGAACTGGAATGGTCAAATAAAAAATTTGAGATCACAAACACTCTAATGAAAAAGACAGTCATTTTAACAATAAAATAACATGAAAACTGGACAGCCATTAAGAACACTATCTATCCTATAAGATTATTAAAAAAAAAAATAAACAACTACTTTACACAAACACACATATTACCCTATAGGAACTTTTTTATAATAGTTTGTAGCATATAGAATTAATAAATATAGCATGTTGATAAATTTAAAATTAGGATTTTTAAACATGACTCACAATTCGGACAGCATTGTTTGTAGGTATTTTATAGATGCTTTCAATAAGGCACTCTGAAGATTTGGGCTGGATCTGGTGTTGTCAAACAAAAAAAAAAAAGAGAGCTCAAACATTCTAATAAAAAAAAACAGTCATTTTAATAATAAAAAAAAAAAATTGAAATATAGAAATAATAAAATAGCATGTTGATAATAAGCTTAAAATAAGACTAGAAATATTGTTAAATCACTCACAGTTTGGCAAGCCATATTAATATAAACTGGATCAGTTTCAGTTTGGTCAGCAATACGGGTGGAGGTTCCATTAATAGTTATAGTTAGGCCCTCTGAAGTCTTGGGCTGGAACAAGAATGGTCAAATAAAAAATTTGAAATCACAAACACTAATAAAAAAAAAAGACATCATTTTAACAATAAAAATACATGAAAACTGGAGCTCAAACATTCTAATAAAAAAAACAGTCATTTTAATAATTAAAAAACAACTTTAAACTCATTTAAGAACTCTATCCTATAAAATCATAGAAAATTATAAATCTACTATATGCACATATTTACAGTATCAATTTTATTATACAAGTTTGTAATATATATATATATATATAGAAATAACAAGATTACAAAGAGAGTTTGTGTGATCCCCCATTGAAGTCACCAATGGACCAGGAATATTTAAGCCATAGTCTTGTTTTGATCGTTAAAATTAATAAAATTGTAAAAAAATAATTTGGCTTTATTTCCACAAACAGGACACTTCATCTTTGATAAAACTCTTCTGGAATAAGTAGAGTAGAGATCCAACTGATCACCTAAAAACAGAATGGAAACCTCCCAGACAGTGTCTGTGGCACCTGGTGTGGTAGCTCAGGGTGTCATCCCTTCCCATCAACTTTCTTCAAATATGTTCCAATAAACACTATAGCTGGTTAGTTCTTTTTGTGGAACAAATAGAGTGAGATGATTACCTACTATTATTGATTTTTACTCAAACGTAAAATGAGTCTCAATTCTTTTATAAAATCCCAGTTTATGACATTTATTTTACTCAAAAGAAGCTATTTCCTTGTCCCATGGATATTCCGGTTACAGTCTTCAGACCTAGATGTTTCCTTTTATGTCAGTATTGGAGAAAATTGCCAAGACCGAAAACTCCCTTAAAATGCGGGGACTATATATTTATATATTGTAAAAAAGCCTGAGGAAACACCCAGCCTACACTAAATGCCAAGGACTTTAACGAAAAATCCATAGGAGCTCAGATGTCGCCTCGTAAAAGGTCTGCGCATGGCAGTTTCTTCCAGGACTGCCTGTGATAAGTCAGCTACTGGAAATAAAAAACAGACTAGCAGCAAACACCTTCTAAACCTTTTGCAACTCAACATCTTAGGCCTACAAAACAAGACAACAGAACTCCAACACATACTCAAGAAGCATGATATACACATAGCGCTATTACAAGAAACACTAGTGCCCAAGAAAAAAATAAACATCACAGGCTACACACAGTACATATGCCTTTGCACCAAATGCCAGGGAATTATGACCCTCATAAGAAACGACACACAAGCCACAGTAAAACAAATACAGAACAATACAGACATCGACACGCAGGAAATACTTCTTTGGAGAGGAGGAACAAAGTACACCATCAAAAACTACTATTGCCCACCATCATCAACAGCAGAAATAGACATACAACTACCACACTACAAAAGGACAATAATAGCTGGCGACTTCAATGCACACACACCTTCCCTAGGCTACCCACACTACAACAAGCGTGGCAAAGAAATAGAGGATGTAACAAATGCCTCTAGCCTACACCTTCTGCAAAACAAAACTACACCTCCAACTTTCCTCCACAGAGCACACAACACAACTAGCAGACCTGACCTAACTTTTATCTCTACAGACATTACCGACTCTTCTAAAATAACAGTACTCGAAGACATAGGTAGTGACCACAGGCCTATACTCCTCAATATTGGAATGCCAGGTAGATATCAATCCAACAAAACAACTAGATGGAACTATAAAAAAGCTAACTGGGCAGCTTTTTCACAAGAAACAGACACAAGACTATCAAGCATAATTGAGACAGACGTCAATTAAACCTACACAACTATAGTCTCCAACATCTTACAAGCAGCAAAAAAATACATCCCTCGAGGCCAAGTTAAGAAATACAAACCTTTTTGGACACCTGAATTAGATAAATTAGTAAAAGAAAGAAACATGGCCAGGAAGACTATAGAAAAAAATCCTGCTAGAGAGAACAAGACAACGTACAACAAATTGACAGGGCTTATAAGATACAAAATTAAAACAGAAAAAAAGAAAAAGTGGACCACAACATGCGAACAACTAGATCTAAACAAGGATGGTCAAAAGGCCTGGACCCTTCTGCACCGGCTAGCAGGAAAGAAACAAATAACAAACCCCCAACCTATAAAAGACACTGACGACATAATAACAGAAAACCTTAAAAAGGCTGAAACCTTCAATAAATATTTCGCCAACATTAACAAGTCAAAGCCAAGAAAACAACTGGACCAGGCCTTCAGTAATATCTTAAAGAAAGAAGAAAAAGCTCCAACAGTCAACTGTCAGATCTTTGACACTCCCTTCACTCTACATGAGCTCAATACTGCCCTAAAAAGCCTCAAGTCAAGAAAATCCCCTGGACCCGATAAAATAACAAATGAAATGATTCGGGGACTAGGACCACAGGCCCAAAACTGTATACTTAACTTTATCAACCATACACGGAAAACTGGAGACATACCACAGGAATGGAGAACCGCAAAGATAATACCCATTTTAAAGAAAAATAAACCACCTGGAGACCCAAAAAGTTATAGACCAATATCTCTAACATCCAACATTGGCAAAATGGCAGAAAAAAAGATCAATAACTGACTTTATTGGTGGCTAGAAAGTACTTGCTCACTCCACAATGCACAAGCTGGCTTCAGGAAAGCAAGTAGAACAGAAGACCACCTCTTTCGTTTTATCCAGGACACAGTAGAAGGGTTTCATGAAAACAAGCACACTACAGCAGTATTTATAGATTTGCAGCAAGCCTATGATAGAGTGTGGAGAAAAGGTCTATTTTTGAAGATGAAAAAAATGGGCATCCATGGAAAAATGTACAGCTGGATCAGAGCATTCTTAAAAAACAGAACCATCCAAACCCGATTCGAAGGTGCCATCTCTAGTAAAAAAGGTTTGGAAGAAGGACTACCACAAGGTTCAGCCCTTAACTGCACTCTCTTTCTAATCTTCATGAATGACCTCCCGGACCTCATTTCGGTCAATAAGGCACTTTATGCAGACGACCTTTTAATTTGGACTACAGAGAAATATCCAGTGCTGACTAGATCCAAACTAAATAGAGCCCTCACAACTATCTCCACATATTCAAAATTATGGAAAATGGAAATAAACAAAGAAAAGTCAGTTTATTCAATCTTTAGCCACAGCAACAAAACAGCAAAAAGAAACTACATCCTAAAAATAGACTCTCAGCCAATAAATAAAGAAGAAAATCCAACATATCTTGGTGTAAAACTAGACCAAAGACTGTCTCTAAAACACTTTATGGCAGATTTAAAAGAAAAGGCATCACAAAGATTAAACATAATAAAACACCAGCAGGAACATCCTGGGGAGCTGAAAAGAAAACCTTAAGACAGTTATACACTGGATATGTCAGATCTGTAATGGATAACTGTCTCTCCATACAAGTAGTTGCCAACAAAACCTATCAATCATCATTAGATACAATCCAAAACCAAGCCTTGCGGTTAATTAGTGGAGGTATGAGAACTACTCCCACAGCAGCCTGTGAAATAGACTCCAATATTGAACCTCTTAAGTTAAGGCGCAACAGAGCAGCATTAGAAGCTATTGAGAGATACAGAAGGTTGGAGGACGATCATCCAAATAAATTACTAACACAGAGAAATAGGAAAAACAACCAAAAAAAAGCAAAGGACTCTGATCCAACTTACTGACGAACTAGCCCTAAAACACCACCTACCCAATAACAGAGAAAAAATTACCAGGTTTTCAAACATTACACCCGGACTAAACTACAAACAACCAACCATCAAAACACATTTACTAAATAACACCTTAACAAAAGAATCAAAAACACTGGAGCTCAAAGTAGGCACGCTTGAAACAATCGAAAGCTATCAAAAAACAGCTATCCATATTTATACAGACGGATCGGCTTTCAAAGCTACCATCAATGCTGGTCTTGGTGCCTTCCTGGTCTTCCCTAAAAATAAACACTTTGAGATAAGCGCACCCTGTGGTGATTACTGCTCAAACTTCCAAGCCGAAATTGAGGCAATTACCATAGCACTCCAGACAGTGGAAAACAAATTATATGAATTGAGTGCAACCACCATCAGATATTGTTGTCTTTACAGACTCCCAATCTACTCTTCAAGCACTTAACAGCAGCACCTCAAACAGCCCAAGAGAGTTGACAACACTCATTGTGATAATCCACCAGATGATATCAAAATTAAATATCAATATTACACTACAGTGGATCCCTGGACACATTGGCATCATGGGAAATGAAAAGGCAGATAAGCTATCAAAGGCAGGTTCATCTATGGAACAACCAGATAGACCTGTTAACTACCTCACCCTAAGGTCAATGTTAGTCAACAATCACAAAGAGGAGTGTTTCAACCAATGGGCATCAGGAAACACAGGCAGAGCCATGTACAGAGAAATGACTACGCCTAACAAACTGGACAGTATTAACTTCCTCCCCCGCAAAGAACAATCTACAATCTTCCAACTAAGAACAGGACACACACCACTATTAAATTAACACCTGAACAAAATAAACTCCACACAACTACCCCTTTGCAGACATTGCGCCCACCCCTTTGAAACCGTAAACCATATCCTCTTTGAATGCCCCTCCCTAATCCACCCTAGGCAGACCCTACTTCCACTACAGCCCAACATAACCAACACCCTGTACGGCAGTGCTGAACAACTGAAGAAAACAGCACACTTTTTTTCCTTGGCACAGTCTGCAAAAGAGCTCACAGCTCAGCAGCAATAAAGTTGGCTAGAAGAAGACGAAGAAGAATGGAATCTAAAATTAAAAAGAGGGGGGGGGGGGCAAAAATTGGCTGTTCTAAGCTAACTTTGTACAGATCTAGATCTAGTATTTCACAGCCTACGATTCTGTGGGGTTGATAAAATACCTTTAAATATCCCTATGCACATTAAAAAATAACTTTATGAAGCTGCTTACAGATCTAGATTTATTCTAGATCTGAATTAGATTTTTTTTTTTACATGAAAGTGAGAAGGGCAAAGGTTTTCATTGAAGAAATATTGGTTGAGCTTAATCTCTCTTTTAACATGATAAAGGGAATCAAACTGATGTTCCCTAACTTGCAGAATGTATCTTCTGTGGTAGCTACTGGAATAGTCACTAGCGACTATCTAGGTTCCATTACTTATGAAGGCCTAAATTCAAATAATGAAATCAGGGGCATTTTAGGCAGACTCAATTACTTTTTTTATATTAGAAACAAGTTCAATGACTAATTAAAATTATCTGCCTGAAAAACAAATGTTTAAAATGTTTGTTATTAGTGATTGTAGAGGATGCCAAAGCTTTCATAGCTAACTCTGCAAAAAAAGGTATGGAAGAAGAAAATCTGAATGATATATTTCCAGTGTTTGGATACCTTGTAAAGAAATTGCCTATCAACAAAAATTTTTTTTTTACAAAACTAGATGTCACTGATCCAGCTAAGCAAACCATTACATCTGGTTTAAGTCTATATTCACTTGTAACAAAAATTCTCATTCTTTTGAATAAATTTTCTGTTGCTGCTATTATAGAATGTGAAGTACGGTACACAAGAGGCATTAGGATCAGTAAATCATTGCCAAGTGACACGAACGTTTTCATTCTAACATAGTCTAGAAAAGTCTAAGACAAAGACTACAAGTGTAAATATTTTGACAAATGTACAAAATGTCTTATGTAACTTTATGCTGTGTTAACTTTAGGATTGCTGCCTTTTGTGTATGTTATGCGCTTGAATGATTTAATTTTAGTCTATCCTTAGTATATTTCTTGATATTTAAGAAAATACACATTTGCCCCTCAAAATACACATTTCCAGGTCTGGGAATACACAATTCCCTTTTGGCATGTAAGCATCTCTGCATATACAAACATTAAAAACAGAGTGTTGATAAACTTGAAATTAGACGTTATTAACATTGTTAAATAACTCACAGTTTGGTCAGCAATACTGGTTGGGATGCTTTCAGTTAGGCTCTCCGAAGTTTCAGGCTGGATCTGGTGTGGTCAAACAAACAAAAAAAAATAGAGCTCAAACACTTTAATAAAAAAAAAAGTCCCCTTAATATTAAATAAAAAACTTGAAAAACTGAACAGTCATTAAAGAACTTTATCCTATAAAATCCTAGAAAATAATAAATCTACTTTATGCACATACAGTATTAACATTTTTATATTAGCTTGTGATATATAGAAAAAATAAAAACAGCATGTTGATAAACTTGAAATTAGACTTTATTAAATGACTCACACTTAGGTCAGAAATACTTGTAGCATTTGAATTAATCGTTTCAGTTAGGTCCTCTGAAGTCTTGGGCTGGAACTGTAATGGTCAAATAAAAAATTTGAGATAACAAACACTCTAATTTAAAAAATAAAAACAACATGAAAACAACTGAATGTTAAATGTTGTTAAAAACCTCAATTAATTGGATGGCTACTTAGTCTAGTTATAAAAACATATTGACTAATAATGTAGTCAATAATAATGTAATCTTTTTTTATACTATAATTTCTTGTTTAATGCTTGCTTGGCCAGTAATTTTAAAAAAAAAAAACTTTCAAAAACCAAATAAATATATACTAACTAAAGTTGGGCAGAAAAGCGCTTGGTTTCTGAACTGGGGATCCTGGGTTCAAATTCTGTTGAAGGCTGGGAATTTTAATTTCGGGATCTTTGGGCACCTCTAAGTCCACCCAGCTCTAATGGCTACCTGACATTAGGTGGGGAAAAGTAAAGGCGGTTGGTCGTTGTGCTGGCCACTTGACACCCTCATTGACCGTAGGCCACAGAAAAAGATGACCTTAACATCATCTGCCCTATAGACCACGAGGTCTGAAAGGGAAACTTTGTAGTCTAGTGATAAGTGCTAAGTGATGATGGTCGCTATATCAAACCCACCTAACGGCGGTCATTCCCTTGCCATCCTGTAGAAGGTTTGGACTAGGATTTAATAATCTTCATTTCTGATGTAGTACCCAAACTACAAAAACAGTAAAAAAAAAAAAAAATTTAGTTCAATCTTCCTCCATTGTCTGGTGTGAATTTAAACTGCCTATACAAGTTTTGCTTTATGTCTTGGATGTGAAAGTTTGTTAGTTAAAAAAAGTAAAAGGTTTGCAATAGCATTTTTTTAAATATCTTTTTTTTTTTTTCAGTTCTTTTTAGGGATGTAATGTCTGGAGATTAATTAAATGGTCGCCCTGTAAAGAACTTTTTCTATCCTATTGAGGATTTTCATACATGGCAGAACAACTAAATAGCTAAGTGTACAAAAAGAAGGAAGTTTTGATCAGTTTTTGTTTTTTTAAATGTATAAGTACTTTTTAATGCAGCAGAATGAAATTTTCTTATTTTTCTGCTTGTAGCAAAAAATAATGTCAATATGGAAGGACATGTAGACTTCACTCTATGACTTAAAAGTATTTAAAACAAGAGGGGATCTAACGTAAGATAATGTAATTAATATATTGTTAAAATTATATCTTAATCCTTTTTTTAGAGTTGGCAACTGTAATATCCAATTAAGCATTCTTGACATTGTTTATTTATTATAAAAAATTTTCGGTAAACTATAAATTGTTATAGAACTAATAGCTCTACTTTCTACAGGCACAAATAGCCTTACAAGTATACATTTCTTTGCACCATAGAGAGATAATGAAAGCAATAAACTTGAAATAAGACTGTTCAAATACTATTTAATGACTTACGGTCTGATATCCTGTATATATTACTAAGTCATAAACATGGTTTTCTTCTGTACTGTTCGCCTATGGAATGAAAAAAAATCTAATAAAATTTTAACAAGTTAAATATAAAAACATTTTTCTTAAAAAGCCATGCATCTCAAATAGCCTCTGAAAACCAGACCTTGGACCTGGTCTAACTATTTATCACTAACAAGAGAAGGGGAAAAGGCGAGTACTGACACTTAAGCAAGTAAGATTTGGGTAGGGAGGGGCTAATTAGCCTGGCTGGTTACCCACATGGAGAGGGTGGCATCATTCCATCCAGGATTAAGGCATAAGCTTCATCTCACTTCCATAAGATGATCCATTGTCATTTCTCGATTTAAAGAGGCCATACATATGGTTGACAGAATCAATGTAGGCAATGACCAGTTGAAAATTCTTTTAATAAGAACTCTTTTTTCATCTCTAAGCTTTTCACATGATGAATCTCTCCCCCCCCCCCCCCCCCCCTCATTGCAATTCTTATATGTTTGTGGAATACAGAAATTAAAAAGTAAATAATGTTGATACAAAATTTTAAATGGTATTTAAATACGTACAATCTCTATTTCTTCAGCAGCATTGGAGGTGCAGACCACAGCATTGCTTTGAATACTGAAAGAATAAGACCATTTTAAAATTGTTAAAAAAAAAAACAATAAGAAAAATGTTTAGTGTTAGTGTTGTGCTGGCCACATGACACCCTATTTGTTAACTGTTGGCCAAAGAAACAGATGACCTAAACATCATCTGCACTATAGATTGCTAGGACTGAAAGGGGAACTTAACTTATTCTTTTTTTAAATTGCCATTCAGGGTTTTCATTATACTTGTTTTCTTCAAGGGGAGATAATATGGGACATTTCAAGAAAGATGTTTGACATCCCATAAGGATGCAAACTGTGAGCGAGTAAGTAAATAGAATTCCATTTATTGAGTATGAGTACTTATTGAGTACTTATCTTCTCTCTAAAGTAACATCTGTCTCTGGACACAAAAAAATGATCCTTATTAAATTAGTTCATCTAATAAGAGAAGAGACAATTCTCCACACTTTATAATGTCTTATATTTTGATGTTATTGTTCTCACATCATTACCTATATGTAACTATACCGGCAACTCTTGCTAAATCTAGTAAATCTAAAATAACCAAGTAAGTTAAAGCTAAAATAGCTACACATCTTAAGACTACAGAAATAAACTTTCTAAGTATTCAAAATAAATCACCAGCTTTAGGAATTTTATTATAAAACGAATGGCAGGAACAGAAACTTTGACAAAATCAGACAATTTAAGTTAGAAAATTCTAATTGGTACTATGAAATTTTTTGTACAAAATTTGACATAATCGTAGATGAGTTCTTTTAAGCCATAAAAATATAAAAAGCACAGTAATAGCAGAAGAAATTACTTCATAATATTGAGTACACAGATCATCACACTCTAGCTTAAGAGTACATGCAAGAACTATGTAACCAATTATCAGAACTGAAATTAAACATAAAACGTTTTTTTTAAATTATGGGTGGCTGCAGTCATTATGACATCAATGGGAAAATATTGACCATAGACCAACATAAAACCTTAGGATATGAATGAACTATTTTATAGAGACATTACACCATTTAAGTTCATACCAAATTAAAAAAAAAAAAAAAACTAGACTAAACAATATCAGAGAAATTAAGCACTGGTTGTGTGTGTGTATATTTCATGTTTGATATTGTTAGTTTTTTTTTTTTTTATATCTATTTTGTTATTGTAATAATACTGAGGTAGGCTATTGAATTGAATTTCCTTTCTCTCAGACTAATACAATTATTCTATAGTATCTTACAGACATGAACTAGTGGTAGATTATGACATTATAGAAATTAACATTAATTAGTACATGGATACACAAACAAGGATGTACTTATCTTATCTATAAAGTAACATCTGTAATTTATAAGATATTCTCTCTGGACTATCTGACCATGATGTCAATAATACAGGGTGCGTCAAAAAAATGTATACACACTTTGAACTGTCACAGACAATTTATTTCCCCTTCTACAATCCTAAATTTCTTGACATGGAAAGCTTAATGTCCGATTGGAAAAATTAATGTGAGTAATGTTCAAACTGGTGGCCTTCAGCATTGCTGAGTATGAGTCAACACTGATTTCGTACATCGTACCAAGTGTCCACCGAGATTTCTGCGCACACCGCCTGAATCTCATTCCTCAGTGTGTCCAGGTGACATGGTTTACGTTTGTATGCCTCATCTTTAACTGTGCCTGATAAGAAGAAATCCAGAGGAGTGAGGCCTGGAGAACATGCAGGAAACTTGATTGGTCCCCTGCATCCTATCCACTAGCCTGGCACATTGTGATCCAGGTATGCACGTACTTCCCTATAATAGTGCGGAGGGACGCCATCTTGTTGGTAATAAAACTCATCACCGTATAATGCACGAATGGAAGGGAATATGGAGTCAGCAAGCCAACGTCTCCAGTGTCTTTGAAACGCAGCTACATTCTCAAACTTCCAGTGCCACATCATTATCTGCGTCCGCTCTTCAAAACTCAAACGCACGTCCGCCATGTTGCGGTTACTTCCTTGTCACTGCTGCAACTTGTTGAAGAAACATAACATTACTTTCTCACAGAAATTTAACCTTGTAGAACGGGAAATCAATTGTCTATGACAGTTCAAAGTGTGTATACATTTTTTGACGCACCCTGTATATATTTTCAAATAAAAGCAGTTATGACTTTAAGAAATTTAAGTCATGTGAAACTCAACTAATAGTTCTTATTGATGGATTCAAGATTTCCAGCTAGGCAGAGAACTAACTGTACTAATGGCAATGTCTTCGATTCCCAAGATTAAGGATGAGTGCTGTGTAATAATATGAAGGCTCCAAATCTACATCAATAACATTTAACTCAAGATTAGTATGAGAAACAGTCTTAGGCACACAACTGTTTCAAATGTTCTTAAATGATCTCCTTAATTATAGAACAATATAAACAACACAATATGACAACATGATGAATTTTTACATTATGGAACTAGATACCTGAATCAACCAAGAAAAACCAAAGTCTTATCTAGTTTAGATGAACCAAGAAAACTGAAGCCATAGCTGAATGTCTGTAATATATGTCAAATGAAGCTCAGAAGATTATAATAATATGTGAGATGATTTTTTTTTTTTAACATGAAAAATTTATTAGATTATGCAATAGTTAATTTTTGTAAACCAATTATTCTTTGAATTTACAGATGACAAAAAAAAATTTGAAAAGAAGATAATCTTACTAGACATATCTGCCCATCTACCCACCCATTTTTATATTTGCTAATTGCATTTAACAAACAACATGAAAATAGTGCAAATAAATGTGAACATCATTGTTACGGTCGTAGCGCAGCATGGTGCGAAAGGTGCAAATTTGGGTATTGAATGGAAGGGATGTTGAACAGGAGCCGGAAGGAGATTTGACAGGATGAGAGATGAAATGTTCATATTCCCGTAAATTGTTATAATATTAAAAGTACTTCTAGAGTAAAACCTGAGAGTGTCTTGTTACTTTGAAGAGTCTTGTGTCGTAACAAGTGGCACCCAACGGAAAAGGCAAGACCTGCATTATATCAGTATCTAATTCCTGTCTACTGAGGTATTACAATTACTACAAAGTGTAACAAAATCTATAGATCTCTAGATCTATTAAGATTGAGAGAGTGAGCGTCATCTAGACCTCTAAAGCTACGTGCCAAACTCACTGGTAAACATAAACCTTTAGTTGAAACTTAACTAAAAACATTATTGCTGAATTAATCAATTGGCTTAACATTTAAATCTAGATTTATATCATTATAATTATTATGAAGGCCAATTTGCTACATTCACCAATTTGAAAACATCAGGGATTACCCACTGTATTTGGATGTGTTATGAATTTATTGTAGGTGTTAAGGTCGTAGCGCAGCATGGTGCGAATGGGAAAAAAGGTGCGAATTAGGGTATTGAATGGAAGGGATGTTGAACAGGAGCCGGAAGGAGATTTGACAGGATGAGAGATGAAATGTTCATATTCACATAACTTGTTATAATATTAAAAGTACTTCTAGAGTAAAACCTGAGAGTGTCTTGTTATTTTGAAGCGTCTTGTGTCGTAACAATCATAAAGGCCATCTGTTTCTGTGGCCTATGGTTATCGAAGGTGTCATGTGGCCAGCACAATGACCAACCATCTCTACTTTTCCCCAACTAATGTCAGGCACCCATTATAGCTGGGTGGACTCAGAGGCGCTCGAAAATCCAGAAATTAAAAATCCCAGTCTTCACCAGGATTTGAACCCTGGACCCTGGTTCAGAAGCCAAGAGCTTTACCGCTCAGCCACCATGCCTCCAAATATGTCATTGTACATTGTTCAAATGATTCATGCATAAGTTAGGTTTGCAAAAAAGAAACATTAAAAAAATAAATAAATTCTTACCTAAATTGAACAGCTGTTGGGGAGCCTGAGAAATGAAAAAAATGAAACAATATTGAAAGAATCTTTTTTGTTGTTATAAAATTGGTTTCAACCAAAGTAACAGTGAAAATATATTGTGAATTTGTTAACCGGTACTTAAAGTTTATTTATAACTATAATTTTTTTTAACAAACAGTAACTAATAAAAATCAAACAAATCTTACATTACTAAAACAGTTAGAGACAAAAGGGCAGCCACAAAGTTTTAAAAGTAATGTAAAAATGTAAGTAATGCATATAAATATGTAAGTGCATCTCCTGGGGAGATAGCGTCTCCAATCAGGAGTTTTGAATTTGGCCTAAATATATAGTGTTTTTGCTTTATAGAAACTTGAAACAGAACATTATGCTAGTTTAGACATTTCACCTAGATGCATGTTTAATATTTAAAGAAAGGGAACAGACTAAAAGCAGCTGTCACATTTTTTTTAAGCACATTTAAGGCCATGGTGAAATAAGTTTTTCAATAGCATTTCTAGTTTCTGAGACATTAGCATGACAATAAGCACAAAAGGCAGCTTTTCAATATTGGTGCTGTTAAAAATGTACATGAATGGCTGACTTATGAAACAGAAGGTATTGATATACAAAAATTCGTGAATGATTTAGCTAACTTAAACAATGCTAGGAGGATTCTATCAGCTTTGAAGATATAGGATGATGAATATGTTGTATTTAAGCAAAAAAAAACTTCAAATTTCCTTTTGCTTTTATTTTAGTTGAACAAAAAGGAATTATATTTTATTAATATCAAACTTCCGCGAGTGATATCTTAAACAGCTAAAACCCTTTCCTTCAAACGTCCTGGTGAAGAATCAGTGGATGGACGTTGGGCTTATATTTGACAAGTGGCTTCCTTAAATAATAAAAACACGCACTAGGTAAGTTGGAAAAATTTAACCCAAAATCAGACATGATTTTCCATTGCGCACATAAAAAAAAGTTTATGGTGAGTAATACATTTAGCATCATTGTGAGAAATAGGAACTAAAAATACAGAGGACTGCTCTAGTTTTTCCAGCCAGCTTTTTGCCCTGAGTTCTTTTGCGGTCTGTACCAAGGATGAATAGCATAATTTGTTTTTTTTCAGCTGGTTATGCTGGGTTAATGTGGTAATAGGATTTGTGAATTAATTAGGGGCATTTAAAGACTAAGAGGGCCTGGTTTAGAGTTTTATAAAGATGGGAGTAGTGTCTACAAAGGGGTGGGTTTATTTATGCCCAAATAGTAATCATCTTCTTTTTTGAAGTACTGTCTGTATTTATAAGTACCAAACATGGGAAACATAAAAAGGATGAGAAAGTTGATTTAAAAATCAAAACAAATGTAGCTTATAATCCTTTAAATACAAAAAATAATTTCACCGTAACCGACATTGAATACTCTTTTCCAAATGTAAATTAAAATGCCAGTACAAACCAATGCAACAGCAATCAAGAAAGTTGAGCAAATTGAAATGACCATTAGGATTTTTTTTTCCATTGAGCCTAAGAGAAAAAAAGAACAAAAACAATATTATAATTATGAAAAACATTTAGAAAAAAGTAAAGTAAAAAAATAATAATTCTGAAATCACAATATTTGTCTTAAAATCTCAACCAATCTATAATACTCTTCTAAAAACCAATTGTCAGAGAAGTACTACACTGTTGCTATTAATGACTGTGGTGTGTCAGTGGTGTGTACTTATATTTTCTGGCACCAAATCTTTTTGTGTGCTGACTCCTAAAACACAATTTTGCTGCTGTATTGCTTTTAGTTATAGACCCTTGTTCTCACTATGATAAATGTTGGTTTGATGGCTCTATAATGGTACCTTACACACTTTTGCTGCTGTATTGCTTTTTGTTGTAGACCCTTATTCTCACTATGATGAATGTTGGTTTTGTGGCTCTGTAATGCTATCTTACAGCTCTGTTGGTTTTGTGGCTCTATAATGCTATCAGTGATACATATTGGAAATCACACACTTACGGTGGCGCAGGAATTCACATATTTGCGAACAACAATAGCCAGCAACCTAGATTTAGACACTGAGCTGGCAAAAAGAATAGGAAAGGCTTCTGCAGTAATGGCAAAACTCTCCAAGCATGTGTGGGAAAATACCAAATTGACCACAGTAACAAAAATCCTTGTCTACAATGCCTGCATTCTGAGCACACTTCTTTATGGCAGTGAGAGCTGGGCAACTTACATGCCTCAAGAACACAGATTAAATAGCTTCCACCTACGCCGCCTGCGACGCATAATGTGCATCTCCTGGAGGGATCAAGTCACCAACCAGGAAGTTTTGACACAGGCCAACATGCATAGCATCTATGCTCTCCTTAAACAGAGAAGACTACGCTGGATCGGTCATGTCACTCGCATGTCAGATGGAAGAATTCCTAAAGACATTTTACACGCTGAGCTTGCAGAGGGAGCCAGACCCAAGGCTAACCTACAGAGATGTCTGCAAGCAAGACATGAGAGCCACGGGCATTGACCAAAGTGTGTAGGAGGAGATAGCCCAAGACCGGACAGCATGGAGACAGATTGTACATGCTGGTACGAACTTTGCCGAATGCAAAAGAAACTAAGCTGCGTCAGCCAAGAGAAAGAAAAAGAAATCTGCCCTGTCAGCTAGCCCTAGGACAGATGTATATACATGCATGAACTGTGGCAAACTCTGCTGCTCTAGAATTGGCTTGATCAGTCACTCCAGATTCCGCACCATATCAAGACATAACCAAAGCCAGTGACTCATCTGGGCACATCCATTGTCTTCTGAGACAGAAGGAGCTATATATATAATGCTATCTTGCAGTACTGTTGGTTTTGCGGCTCTATAATGCTATCTTGCAGTACTGTTGGTTTAGCGGCTCTATAATGCTATCTTGCAGTACTGTTGGCTTACCCTTGTTTAATGTGAGTATGCAAACTGTTACTACAATCTTGCAGCAGTTTTGATGCCATAGTTTTGTACAATAGTATTGCAAGGATATTGCCTTTTGCCTCTCTAAAGGGACTGAACTTTAGGCTTGTATTGGAACTAGAGGTGGCTCATGTTTGTTATTTTTATTATCATGTTACAATCTAAGAAAGGATTGTGAGTCTGTATCATCCTTACTACTTCTGTGAAGAATGCTGTGAAAGGTACACCCATTGTTTTAAGAGCATTTTATATAGTGATTCATTGTTAATACACTTTTACATATAGTGTGATACATTTGCATCACACATGAAAGTCACCACATGAAATATTACAATGAATTTGCTATCACCTTGTCCATGATTCATTATGAAGCATGAATGTGTACTAGAATTTCCGGGGTCTAAGAAAATAAGGTAAGGCTTAAACATAGATTTAGTAGATAAAAAGTAAAACATACCATCAGCATTAGTTGAATAGGTTGGGTCAGTGGTCTCATTAAGTCTGGTTGTGTTTGAGGCTATGAACAAAGAAATTGAATAATTGTGTTTTATTTTAAATCAAATATCAATTAATTTAATTTTTTTTATAAGTTTGCATCATTACAAAGTTGAAACATTATGGCTTTCATTTTTCTAGCTTACTACATAGACTTTGTAGATTAAAAGTAAAACATACCATCAGCATTAGTTGAATACATTGGATTTGTAGTCTTGATAAGTCTAGTAGTTTTTGAGGCTATAAATAAAGAAATTGCAAGTTTCTAAATCAATTTTTTTAACTATAAAAAATGTATTCCAAAATAACACTATTGGTGCAAATATCTTTTCAATAGTTTGCTACTGTTTTTATAATTTAGAGAAAAAGAATATAAGGTTCCAGTTTGTTAAAGGTTCTAATGTTTCAAATGCTTTTTTGCTATTGCCAGCTTTCAAGCAACTACCGCTTATACTTCGCTGGTCAAAGATTAATTTTTCTTTTGTTGACTTCATTTTCATGCATATTTCTTTGTTGGTTGAACTGCATTCTTCTGCCAGAAAGGGATACACCTTTTTTTTTTTTTTAGTTCTCTACTTCCATTACATAAATCAAGGATGTTTGTGTAACCCATGGCTTAATTTTCCTTTGCTTTGTTCCTATGATCTCAGAGGCTGACTTGTGCAATATTTTTCTGATAGTATCCATGAGTTAATATCCTCATGTACGGTTTAAGGTTGAGAGTTCAAATTTACTAATACTAGGTCTGGGTGGACACAGAGGCGCCCCAAAGATCCAGAAATTAAAAATCAAAGTCTTCACCAGCATTTAAGCTACAGGACCTGCAGTTCAGAAGCCAAGCACTCAGCCACCACACTTCCATGGTCAAGCCAAGTCACCAATTCAAAAATCCTAAAAAAAGATGTTGGATTTCTTTTCTTTCTAAATATCTTTGTGTTTGATGCTGTAGACCAAGGTAATCCATGTTTCTGTTTAAAGGGCCAACCTGTGAATGTTTGTATGTGGCTTGGACAGGAGAAGATTCAGAGGTAGAGCAGAGAGGCAAGTTGGGGTTTTAGTGTGAGTTTGTTTTGGACGTTTTCAATGCTTGTAAATAATGTGATCTATTTTCAATGAGACTTGATACGTTACATGTATATGTGTGTTGACCTGTACTATTTCAAGAGCATCACACACAAGTATTCAATTTTTTATTTCAGCTAAAAGTGAATTAAAGTATTTCCCTTGTTGTACTAATATATTAACAAATGTTTTTACTTTTCAATAAAAAACAAGGGTGAAATTTGTATAACTGTATATCTATTTTTAAGTGTAACTGTATTCTTAAGTCTATTTAATTTACCATAAATAAAAACTTATTGGTGTGATTAATATCTCAGCCAACCCATACCCTCATGTGTTGTTGTTTTAAACTTTTTATAAAAAAGCCAGTCAAGGAATGTATTTTATAAAAAGCTAACTTATGTCTGTTTTAGAGAATACTTCCAGTTGGCCCCCTTCAGTTGTAGAGTGACTATGGTTCATCTCATGTAGCTGTGGAGCCCTATTTTGGAGAGACATTCCCGTCCACAAATATTGCAGGTTAAGGTGATTTTCAATTAGGTGGTAGAGGAGCTGGCCATTTTTCACATGGCATGCTTTTCTTCCAGAGCTGAGGCCCATGTTTTTTTGCTGTCCCTAGTGAAGGCTAAGGCTATGTCAATGGTCAGTATCTATGTTTGCTGATTTTAGGTCCCATTTTGTTACATCCATGTAAAGGAGGTGGGAGCGACCAGTTTTCAAACTCAAGTGGCCCGCAGAGAATAATTTTCAGGATGCGATTGTCTTCCATCCGGCAAACATGTCCAAGCCAGCACAGGTGGTGTTGTCTGAGGACTGTAAAGATACCTATTCGTGCAAGAAGGATCTCTTTCTTTCCATGTGATTTTCAAGATTCTTCGGAGAGAGCGCAAATGGAATGAGTTTAGTTTTTTCTCTTGCTTTGCGTAGTGCTGTAGTGAGCTTCTAGTTTTCCCAAACTCTTGACTTGAGTCTAGCGAATGTTGAGGCAGTCTTCTGTAACCATTTCTCCTCTTCTAGAGACAGGTCATCCTAAATTGTGGATCCAAGATAGCAGAATTCATTAACAGCATCCAGTTTGTTATCGTCTATGAGGATGGAGGGTGATGTTGTAGCAGGTGGTCCCATAAAGTTTTTTTTCTTCATACTAATTGTTAAGCCATACTCTTTACAGAGAATACTATATATATGTATATAATCACACACACAAAACCTCAAGTAAATGTACAAAACTAAACTATATGAGTAATAAGATATTCACATAAAGACTGTACACAAAAATACCTTGGTCCTCCACATTTAGTTTGTTTTCTTCATTCACCGGAGAATTCACAAAGTAACATCGCAAGAAAGGTAAGAGCTTTGAGAATGTGTCTAGGTCCAGACTTGTGTTAACTGTAATCACTTCCTTGGTCTTAACTGAAGGTCTTTCTTGATTCTGCAATGAAAACTTTTTTTTATAGATGTCTAATTAATACATTAATATGTGCATAAAATCATATTAATGTTTTCCTGGCTGAAGAATGAGCACTTATTGAATTCATCCTAGCAAATAGAATCAGAATTGTGCTTATCTCTTTGTGTTTCTTAGTGTTATATAAGTTTGCTTTTTTTTTTTTTTTTTTTTTGTATTAGAAGATTTTGGTTCAGTGTTTTATGTATAATTGCTACTTTAGTCTTCTATCCTGAAGGGTCTCTAAATTTAATGATTCTACTAATGGTGCTATTCTGACTAAATGTGAATATTGATTTGTTATGAATCTCACTGCACTATTTTGTGTCTCTTCTTGTTTCTAAATGTTTTTTTCTCAAGTAGAGGGGTCCCAAACAGAGGATGCATATTCTTTTAACCCTAATCAAGGATAAATAACATTTTAGTTTTTATTGGATTTGTAAAAAAAAAAATATTTTAATAAAAACTTATTGCTTTGTTTGATTTTTAAAAATTTCCTCAATATGAGGTTCCATGATAATTTTTCATTTATTATAACACCTAGGTATTTGGAGTTTTTAGTCCATGTAACTGATTTACCATGACGATGATATTTGGTATTTATTTGTTTTAAATTTTTTATTACTCTTAATAACTGACATTTTTCTGGGTGGAAAGACATGCTCCAATTTGATTTCCATCTCTATAATTCATCTGCAAATAATCTGACAAATGCAACTAATGCAAATTGGTAATTCATTTATGTAAATTATACTAAGACTGTTCCTTGATGTACACATGAGTTGACTGTTAATGTTGGTTTAGAGCCATTTTAATATTACAGTTTGTTCTCTACCTTTCAGGAAATCCTGAATCCATTGATGTAATGAACCAGTGATGTTTTATTTTAAAAGCTAGTTTCACTGATTTTGAGTTCCAACCCAAAGGGGATAGGATGAATAGAGGTGTTAAGAGTAAATCAGATAAGCAGAGGTGGAAATAAAACCTCTTAACATAATAAAACACAAGAATTAAAGAGGAGCTGAATCTAAAAAGTAGATTGTGTTGATAGCAAGAGGAAAGTAGTGATTCTAATTGGCTACTAGTCAGTCAGTGGCAGTAACCAATAAAAAAAAAATAGTTCACAGTGAAATAGCAAAGAAAACCTATCTTATATGTCTATGAAGACACTTAAGATTAATTCTGCAAGAAAATTCTCAATGTTACAAAAAATGTCTAGACTTTTTTTTCTAGACTATGTTGCTCTAAAGATGTTCAGGATGGGACTACATTCATTTCTGGTATTACATCTCCCGAGTACGCTATTCTGCCTCAACGTGGTACCTGAGTGGAAACGATCATTTGAGGAAGTGATCAGGCTAAATGAATAGCAAAACAAACCTCCTGTGGGAGTGTTCAAGGGAATGCAAGAGCTTTCCCATTGCACTGAGTGGAGTAGAAAGAGAGCTCACATGTCCATGTCAATAATCCATGCGCCGCTCTTCAAGGGAACGTTACACCAATGGCGAGTCCTGCACGGTTAGCTTGGCACAACAAAGGAAAGTGGCGGCGGTTTCTGGTGTACTCGGCCTTCGGCCAGATGAATTGGAAATAGCAATGCTTTACATAGGCATTGACTTGGATCTCTTCCAGACAGAATGGTTGTTCAAGCAGGCTTACAAGCTAAGCTCTTTTGACCATCAAACAGTATTACATGTACCTATAAAGATGTTATTCATTGACCAAAACCTAGGCTAAAATGTCAATCAAAGTGTACTCACCATAACATTTTTCATACTTTCGCTCACTTTGGCTGCAACTAGATTTGGATTCAGTGATTTCAATACCAGATTCTCTGTCAGGTCCAGTGAACAGTGGAGAGATAGCTTACTTTTGGTATTTCCGCAAAGGGAAATCTGAAAAACTAAAAAATGTTATATACAGTTAGGATACATATTTAGTAGAATATACAGTTAGGATACATATTTAGAAGAATAAAGAAATAATTTTGTGAATAGAAATCTCAAAACCAAAAGTGTAGCTAGAATGAAACTGTTATAACATGTTATAACAAACATAGGTTAGCCAAGAATAGTGTAGTGACACTTGAGACACTTAATCTTGGAGACTTAATGACATATTCCCATGGTAAATAAATGTTTTAAAGTACTTTGAAGTCTTATCTAGAATGCATGGTTGAGAACTTGCATGTTTGTTAAGCAGTCTTCATTTAAAGCACAATAAAACATGGTAAGAAACTAGTTGTTTGAAATAAAACTAAATAATGAAAGTAACGAGGAGTGAAATAGTGATTCTATTCATCTGGGATTTCTTTGTATGTAGATAAGTCTGAAAAATAATGTATTTTTTAAATTTTAAAATATCCAGCTTAGGGTCTAAAATTCTTGGTGACTACTATAAAAAAAATTAATTTACCATAGTTTATATACTACAATGTATCTTAGTCATCAATAGCACTAAGATGAGTTTGCGCAGGAGCTCATTTCCAGCTCTGGCTGGATAACTGGCCATGTTTTACTCCAGCAAAGCATCATTGAAGGATAGTTGCCTAATTTAGGTATAGGATGGATTCCTTTACTGTCTAAAGCTACAGTGTGTAGTAATATTATCAACACACACAACCTTGCATCACACCATTCTCTACAGAGAAATAAGCTGAGAGGTCCCTATTAAAACTGATTTAACCTTTCGACCCACATGCAGTAGCTTCAGAATAGCAATGAATCTTGAAGGGCATCCGAGCTGAGATAGAATTCACCACCAGCCATCGTGACTCACTATATCTCACTGGTGAGATCGATAAAGTCGGCATACAAATCAGCTACCTGCATTTTTCCTGCATTTGATGCTAGAAAATATCATGTCAGATGTGTCTCTCCCAGCTCGAAATCCACACTGACTTGCAAAGAGCCTATACATGCTTTTCTAAAAAGCATATATCATATATTTGAAAAGATATTTATAGTGCCAAATACCTCCAAAAGTATCATTATTTAATTAGTTTAAAAAAAAAAAGAATCTTTACAAAATTCATTTTTATACATCTAAAGGCAGACAAATGCTAAATTATATACACATTGTATTGATTTATTATGATAAAAATTATTATAAGTATTGTACTAAAAGGAAAAAAAAAGTCCTATCTTAAAGGAAAAAAGTACATTTAATTATTTTTTTTTAGCAAAATAGTTTATGTTAGTTTTAGAAACCAATTCCACAGAGACTCAGTACTTGTTACAATATACTGATCAATCACACTTCATTGAAATACACGAGACAGCACAATTTTTTATTTTAACACACACACACTTAAGGAACACTCCTTGTAACCATGTATTTTGCAAAGTTTCGGCTGTCAGAAAGTGTTGAATAGTGTTAGATACTTGATACTAGATAAATGTTCTCAGATCCAAATAGTCTGCACATAGATCTGTTTTTACATTTTAGCTTTAAATGTTAAATCTCAGACATGCCTAACTAGAATATGGAATACTCAAATTCAGAAATAATTTAATTATAAATTAAAACTGTAGATGAAAACCTGCCATTTAAGTACGACCTATCAAAATTGTCCTCTTATTAAGTTTTTATAGATGCTTGAATATAGAAAAGATCTAGATCAAAGATCCATGGGCTGTAAACTTTTTATTTACCTACTGACTTCTTTTATTTTATTTTTTCTATAAAATAGTAATTGTAGTGCCACCTTCTTTCCTGGACACATATAGGTCCAGAAATGTTGTCATTGCCAAAAGTGGTAATGGATATTATATTTAATAAGCACGCCAATACCTATTAAATGTCGAAAACTAGTCCAAGAAGTGTGGCTTAGATGTTGAGCCAAGGGAAACTGTTTTCAATAAAAGGTGAAGGACGAAGGCAGGTAACTGGGTCTGAACCAGTAAGATTCAGGGATGAGAGGCTCATTAACAATGGCTAGCTACCAACCTAGGAGAAGAAAAACTCTTAATTCAAACTTCTGCAGCCTTGTACCTATTCCAAAACATGAAAAAGCTGCCTGGCCAAGTGGTATGTGTGCTGGATTGCCATTGGTCCAGGATTCATACCTGTTCACTGCCATCCCCGTCATCTTGCAAAGGTTTCGCCTAGGAAGTAGATTATCTTCATTCATTTCAACTCTGAAGGAACATCTGAAACATGTAAAACAAAGGCTTTAGGAATCAACCATGAAAAAAAAATATTAGTGGATGATGACATCATCCTGACCATTGCTAATGCCCAGGTAGAAGCTTCACACCATGACAAATGAAGGGGGAAGTATAATTTAAATACATTTAATTCTAGAACCTATGATTAGTGAAGAAACAGCATATGGCGATCCAAACTAGTCTTGATCTAAGAATCTATAATTAAGCTCATCCATTGAAGTTCGATGATGTCTTTTGTCATCCAGGGGGCTGAGGGCTTTGCACTGGGGTTTTGAGCCTCCACATGTGGCTGGTGAGACCTTGGATGGCTGCCTGGTCATGCGGTTTGCGCGCTGGACTGTTGTTCAGATTTATCGATGGTCCAGGGTTCAAACCCTGCCCGCTCCCATCCCCAATCATCCTGTGGGAGGTTTGGAATCTTCAACTCTGAAGGAACACCCAAAACATGTAAAACATTTTACAAACATGTGAGCCCGGAAAGTTTGGCTGCACAATGGGCAGGTTATTCCAGCTGGAGCTAGTGTCATTGGCCTTTGATTTTTTTCTCTGGCGCTATTCTTCTCCCAGCAATGTTCTAGTGCCCCCTGCAATATGTGCGCCAGTTTTATGTGCTTCTGTCTCCCTGGTCTCAGAGTCAAGGCTGAATGCTTTCAGAGAAGCTTTGAGGGTGTCACTGAAGCATTTTCTTTGTCCACCTTGTGAGGGCTTTCCTTCCCTTAATTGGCCATACAGGAGTTGTTTAGAGATGCTGCGGTCCTCTACTGCGCAGATGTGGCCTTCTCATCACAGCTGGGACTGCATCGGGATTGCGTGCATGCTTTGTAGGCCCGCTCTTTGAAGGACTTCAGTATCTGGTATCTTTTCTTGCCATTTAACATTCAGTATTTTTCTGAGATGGGTCATGTGGAAGTATATATATATATACTGTCCAGGTTTTTTAGGCATAGAGAACTGTCGGGAGGATGACAGCTCAATAAATCCCTAGCTTTGTGTATGTAAGGATACCCGTCTATTCCAAACATTTTAGATATTCTGAAATAGGATGCACTAGCATTGGCGATACATAGTTACTAATGATATTTTGCAGATAATTTTCAGAGCAGGCATTTAGGGCACAGTTGTCAGCAAATAGCAAGTCCCTGATTACTGCTGATTTTTTTTTTTACTTTCGCTTTGAGCCGCTTCGGGTTGTATAGGCCACCATCAAATATAGATCTACATCTTATCTAGACTCTGTATATAAAATCTATAGATAGAGACACATTTCATATAAATTCCATATATATATGCTAGAACTAATTCATACAAGAGGTGCCTTTTCTTACCTAGTGACTATAATAGTGCCATTGATTGGAGAATGGAATGGGTTGCCTGAATCAGCCAGGAAAACCAAAGAGTTAGCAGAGTTTAAATTTAAGTCAATAATAATATTAGCATGTATGACTGTCAGACCTGTCACTATGACTAGTATGACTAGATTCTCTAGACTGTACAAATGAAATGTGTAGGTTTTGAAGGTTTTTGAAGATGCCACTGAATGTAAGAAATGATCATGTCATTTATGATTTATGATGTCAATGACGATGAGTCATTGAGTGAATCATGATTGCATGAATGACAGTTCCAATGATTTTGAATTATTATATATTATATACTATTCAACTAGACATAGATTCTAGATCTAGATCTATTTCTACAGAGTCATTAGAGACTAGACCTCTACATTAAATTTAAATGTAATAAAAAAGTAATACCTTACATCAGTGGACATCACTAATATTTAATATGTATGTAGATAATATTAATAATTAGATCTATATTGACTATATACTATATAAAGTATATAATATAGACATATAGTAGATCTATTACTAGACTATTATAAATTATATTTTATATATTTAATATTACCTTTAGGCTTGGCTTATGCCGGCTTACAAGTCTTAAGTAACAAGTTAGTTATGCCTATGTCGCTATGGCTATGTCACTATGTGTTGGTGTTGATATTCTATAGCCAGACAATCGCACAAGGTGCATTCAATGTTTCGATAAACAATCACCGGGCAAACGGAAGCTGTCCAGGTTAGCAGTAACTGAGTAAGCACCAAGAACACTTACTAAACACGATGCTAATTTGTTAATTAGCTAAATCTAAACGGGATAAATATGCAGTGGCAGTGGTTATCAAACTGTTATAGTAACTTCGTAGACCAAAAAAAAAATGTTTTCCCCATAATAGTCAGAAGTTTTCCGTCAGAAAGTCATTCTCATGTATGAACATGTGAGAGGAGGGGCTGTAAATGTAGGCACAAGCTATAATATTGTCATAAATACGACCATTCTCTTGGGTAGAATTTCGAATAACTATAGAAATCAAAATTTTCCGGCTTCAAACTTGTATTAAAAGGCTAATATTAATTTAATAGATGATATATATATATATATAGGGCCTATAATCACGTTAGGCTTTATTGGTGAAGAGAATAATCGAGTAACGTTATTTTATATTAATCCCATTTAGCCTCTTTTATTTGACATGCATATATTTTGTTAAAAAGTTTAAATTGAATTAAAGGTGAGGGTACAGGCCTATAGTGCGCGGGTCTTGCATTTTCGTAAACCCGTCATAAATATAAATATATGGTCTACAAGGGTGGCTGCCTTGTCATGCGTTATGCGCGCTGGACTGTCGTTAGGACTTGTCGATGGTCCCGGGTTGATACCCTGCCCACTGCCATCCCCGTCGTCCCGCGGGAGGTTTGGATTAGGTAGTAAATCAAAATTTTTTTTAACTCTGAAGTAACATCAGGAACATTTTTTTTTAAATTACAAACAATCTCATCTGCATACCTACTATATAATTTTATAGAAATGATGTCACCTACGTACATTAACACATTTTAACAGCGTACTTCAATTTATGGAAGAAGTCTACAATTTTACAATGCTACAACTTAGGAGCTATAGGCCTATAATGTAACCTACATTGTAGTCCAACTTATGGGAGTAGCATACGAATATTCGATGTTAGGATATAATGTAAGGAAGTAGCCTACATGGGCCTATATACAATGTTAGGCCCTCACCTCACGGAGGTAGCCGACAAAGATAGGGCTACATTATTAGGCCTACAATTTACGGAGGTAGCCAACAAAAATAGGGCTACAATGTTAAGCCCACAACTTACGGAGGTGGCCCACAAAGATAGGGCTACAATGTTACCGCCTTAACAGCCTTTCACTTCAAATTTTCTCACCCAATATGCCCATATTACTTAATGCGGCGACCCCCAACCGTAAAAATCATAAGCCTAAGTAGCTGTGCTTTTGATAATGTTCTAAAACAGTTCACTTGATGTAAATATTTGATATGCGTTGCCATGTTTTAGGTTTCAACATGAAACAATTGTCATTATAGTCTTGAAATAAATAGTTCTGATTATGATTAAATTATAAATAAATAAAATTGCATCTTTGTGACATGCATTTATTTACTATTCTATTTCTTATTTGGGAGACGCGGGGATCTTTGGGCGCCTCTAAGTCCACCCAACTCTAATGTGTGGGGCCCACCTGATATTAGTTGGGGAAAGTAAATGCGGTTGGTCGTTGTGCTAGCCACATGACACCCTCGTTAACCGTGGGCCACAGAAACAGATATCTTCCATTGATGCCGTGCCATTGACCGCAACGGAAACTTTTACTTTTTAACTTATTTCGTATTCACCATTTTTTGTGGTGCAGACTTATGTGACTATTTTTTTTTTAAGCATGACGTAGCATTTGCAGTATTAGAATTTATATTTTCAATGGTCTTAGACGACCCCTGGCGAATCGTTATTCGACCCCCAAGGGGGTCGTGACCCACTGGTTGAGTGTCACAGTCATGGTTGATATTGCCTGCTATATTTTCACCTCGGGTCAAGAAGGTGAAAGACATGTGAAACCTCTGATATAGAAAGAAGAAGTAAGAATGACTAAATTAACTTTTAGTAGTAGTAACCTTGAGTCAGTTGAGTAGGGCAGTCACTTGAAGACAGTAGTAACCTTTAGTCAGTTGAGTCGTTTATGGGACTTGAGACAGTACACGTATTTTGATAGTTATTTTCTGTACTTAGAGCTGGATACATATTATTGAAGTTTATTGTTACCCGCTGTGATGCGGACGTGATTTAATAGTAAAGTATATATATATATATATACACCTGCTCTTGAGGACTTAGTATATTGGATATATTTGGTACCGCTGTTACGCGGACGTAACTACATTTCTATGCATTTGATCATTTTTGTAACTACTATGAAGTGCAGAATATTGTCATTGGATAAACGTTATGTCTCGCCTGCTTCAATTCGGATTCTAGTCAATCCACGGAACTATACTATTTGTGCTTGTTACGTGTCAAGTGTGACTCCAGGCAGCACGAACCCAGCATTCTACAGCATTCGCGACACATTGATTGTGTGATACAAGTTTCTACATCTTAGTGACCAGCCTTATGTGTAATACTAATACCGCGTCAAAAGGCCAGTTACATTGAGAACCTCGGCTCTAGATGGAAAACAAAAAAGTATGTTGGCGCTGCCCTTTGTCACTTTTTAGTGGGCTTTGTGGGGGGGGGGGGTTGAGGGAACACTGCTTCTGAGTTGTAAAGAGCTTTCTCCTGGCGACGGTAGAGCAAGTTAAAATAAGCCCAAAGTAGGAGGAGACACTGGCCGATAATGTGAAGAACAATCGAGGCTGCATATTAATTTTTATTTGGAGGTGGGGGTGGGGGATCATCGTTTTGACTGTTGCAACGCAATAAATACTAAGACTAAGACTGCTTCATTGATCCATATGGAAATTTGGACTCTTTTCTCATATAAAGACAACACAACAGAAACATACACATAAATAAATAGAACAGACACAACATAAAGAGTTCATTCAGCGACTACACACAGGCATTTTGGTCTTTTTCATGTTTCCTGATCAACGACTGGCGTTGATATAAGTCTGACCGAGTAAGGTACGGACGAGTTTTTGTACCGCTCTGTTCTTGTCATGATTGACAGTAGTAGCCCACTTCGCGACCACTTCTGATGGAGCGGGTGGCTTCCAAGATTTTTCCGATTTTTCTTAGACATTTCTGTTCATGAAGCTCATTCAAATATAGCCATGTAGGCGGGGTAGAAATGGGCATGGCGGCTATGTTGAAATGTTTTCTTGAAAAGAATGTTTTGAATAAATTGTGTTGCTGGTCCAATTTAGAAGATGAAAGGACGCCTCTTAATTTTCTGTTTTTTAATTTCAGATTTTTATTTACACTCTTTGTTCTTTTTTTTTTAATTAATATGTCCCCCCCCCCTCCCTCCCCACCCAATCTTTATATTTATTACTTATATTTATTTTATATTTATTAATTATTAATTTTCAGATAAACTATCAATAGATATCGCTAATAATATAATATCGAATCTATATTTCTAAAACATAACAAAACATTGACCATTCTTTAAAAAGTAAAATAAGATGATTTTTGACAGATAGCCTACTTAAGGAACTGCAGTCCATATAATGTAAAATATGGATAGCTGCGTGGTCTTATGGTATGCGCCTCGGACTGTCGTTACGATGGTTCGTGTTTGAACCCTTCCGCCGTACAGTAAATTTGACTATGGTGTAATTATTTCTGAAAAAAAAAAATCCGAAACTCGAAAGACAAAAAAGAAATTACAGTTTCTCCTATTGTTGTGTTTTGGACTTTGATTATATACCAGTAGGCTACAATACTAAAAAAAGAGTAATCGGATGGATTCTCTAAAATGAACACACAATGAACATTAAAAGCAGACCTAATTGATTTGATAAAATGTTACTTACACGTTGATAGCAAAATTACTGAACCCAGAAAGGTCTCCATTTTCCAAATCATTTGCTGCTCTTATAGTCCTAAATGTGATAATGCGAAATAGGCTTGTAGACTTTCTTTCACGATATAAAGCTTGGTATTTTCCAATACAGTAGAGTGCCTTTACGAAAGTTTTATTGCAATTTTCTGCCACAAACTGATATTAAATTAGAAACTAGACAGTTTGTAGTTGCGTCCTTTGAAAAAAGAAAAAAGGAATGTCCCAAAAGAAAACAAAATAGAATCGTCAATTTCACACATTAAAATTCACGTAAGCTGCTTCCGAGATTCTTTTGTTTGGTAATCCTATGCAAATCAGATTAAAGAACCTATTTTTTTAATCGTCACAGCACCCGTGCGACAAAAGTCAAAGGTCAGTATGATGAAGATAATCACTATAAGCTTGATGGTGAAATAAGACTCAGACAGAACTTTTCAATAAATCCCTATACTTATGACAAAATGAAAGCAAATCAGTGTTACAAAACAAAGTCACGAAACTGTCACTAAAGAATATATAAAGCAACACAGTGGATTATCTGCGATCACATCGAATGCAAGTTCCGTGAGTGCCCTCGTTTTGTCACTGCTTTTTTTGTCACCTGCCTGGCGCACGCTGAACAGTGCGAGTAGACCTAATTAAATCACAAATTGGTCGTCATTTAATGCAGTAAATCCCTGTCTCTCCCCCCCCTTTTCTCTCTCTCTCTCTCTTTATATAGATAGATAGATAGATAGATAGATAGATAGATAGATAGATAGATAGATAGATATAGATATAGATAGATATAGGAAAGATAGATAGATAGATAGATAGATAGATAGATAGATAGATAGATAGATAGATAGAATGATAGATAGATTGATATATATATAGATAGATAGATAGATGGATAGATAGATAGATAGATAGATAGATAGCATGAGGCCTCGAAATGATAAGGCCCAATGTTTGTCTTCCTAGAAGTGAACAAAATCTGCTGTTTAACCAGAAACTGGCGTTCAACTAGTAACTCTGACGTTTAACTAGTAACTGGCGTTCAACTAGTAACTGACGTTTAACCAGTAACTGGCGTTCAACTAGTAACTCTGACGTTTAACCAGTAACTGGCGTTCAACTAGTAACTCTGACGTTTAACCAGTAACTGGCGTTCAACTAGTAACTGACGTTTAACCAGTAACTGGCGTTCAACTAGTAACTCTGACGTTTATCCAGTAACTGGCGTTCAACTAGTAACTAACGTTTAACCAGTAACTGGCATTCAACTAGTAACTCTGACGTTTAACTAGTAACTGGCGTTCAACTAGTAACTGACGTTTAACCAGTAACTGGCGTTCAACTAGTAACTCTGAAGTTTAACCAGTAACTGGCGTTCAACTAGTAACTCTGACGTTTAACCAGTAAATGGCGTTCAACTAGTAACTGACGTTTAACCAGTAACTGGCGTTCAACTAGTAACTCTGACGTTTAACTAGTAACTGGCGTTCAACTAGTAACTGACGTTTAACCAGTAACTGGCGTTCAACTAGTAACTCTGACGTTTAACCAGTAACTGGCGTTCAACTAGTAACTCTGACGTTTATCCAGTAACTGGCGTTCAACTAGTAACTCTGACGTTTAACCAGTAACTGGCGTTCAACTAGTAACTCTGACGTTTAACCAGTAACTGGCGTTCAACTAGTAACTCTGACGTTTAACCAGTAACTGGCATTCAACTAGTAACTCTGACGTTTAACCAGTAACTGGCGTTCAACTAGTAATTGACGTTTAACCAGTAACTGGCGTTCAACTAGTAACTCTGACGTTTAACTAGTAACTGACGTTCAACTAGTAATTCTGACGTTTAACCAGTAACTGGCGTTCAACTAGTAACTCTGACGTTTAACCAGTAACTGGCGTTCAACTAGTAACTGACGTTTAACCAGTAACTGGCGTTCAACTAGTAACTCTGATGTTTAACTAGTAACTGGCGTTCAACTAGTAATTCTGACGTTTAACCAGTAACTGGCGTTCAACTAGTAACTCTGACGTTTAACCAGTAACTGGCGTTCAACTAGTAACTGACGTTTATCCAGTAACTGGCGTTCAACTAGTAACTCTGACGTTTAACCAGTAACTGGCGTTCAACTAGTAACTCTGACGTTTAACCAGTAACTGGCGTTCAACTAGTAACTCTGACGTTTAACCAGTAACTGGCGTTCAACTAGTAACTCTGACGTTTAACCAGTAACACTCATCAAAGAACAACGTTTACCTACAAGATTTGTGTTCTGTCCAATTTGTTGAAGTTTTTAATTCAATTTAAAATTGTCCTATCTAACGAATTCTAAAGTAATTATTACTTATATGGCTATCTTTCTCTTGTTACAGGCTGACTCAGTCCAAAGATTATGTTATGATATATATACAAGAAAAATTAGCTGCATTACTGTAACACTTCACTGTCTCTCGTGTTGTTATGTTTTGTAGTTTTCTCTAATACAGGGGTGGGCAACCTTTTTGCATCGAGGGCCGCATTTAAAAAAAAAAGGGAATGGCGGGCCGCATATACGATTTAAAAAAAATTGAAGTTGTCTTTTTATAAAAACAATATCCCCGCAAATATGCAGTTGTACATATTGTGCAGTATTTTACTTTTTACACTCGTGCATAATGATCCGGAACTGTGGAACTAGCTTACTAGTTGTTGCCCTTGTGACTGCTGTCAAATAACAGTCAGTCAACTTCGAGCAGTGATTATACCTGTTTAGGTTTTTAAAAAACGTTTATTCACTGAATGAGACAATATATGTTCCGAAAGTTAAATGTCGGGACGAGCTAAGCCTGTCATTGTTAAACATCACCAGATTATGATGACCATGTCCTTCAATTGTGCATACTAAAACAAGGGACCCGAACAACACTCAGACCCCGAAACCCTTCCATATAACAAAACCTATTTGGAGAACTGCCAGATCTGGAAACCAGTACTATTACTATGCAAATTTTCCCAAATAGAAATTTGCAATTATATGCAGCTTTGTGCAAACTTTGCTGTTTAAAGTTTATGGTTGGGATATATACAAAATAATAATAAAACAAAACTATTTTTATATTCAAAGCACGAACTCCATCAGTTGTTACACTTGCCATCTTGTTTCAAGCATATTCAATATTTAACACATTTATTCATAGCATTTAATAAATACTAGCATGAGATTGTGTCTTTGACTGAGTGTATTGATGTATAGCCAATTAGCTTAATCTTAGTTTACTTAACACTTTTTATAATGAAACAGTTTCAATAATTTATATAGATATTATTTTTAATATATTTGCATTTTAATATGTATGTACTGTGGGCACACCTGATTTCTGTAGGTGTCGGCGGGCCGCATAAAACACTCCGGCGGGCCGCATGTGGCCCGCGGGCCGTAATTTGCCCACCCCTGCTCTAATAGAAAGCCCTTTGTGTACATTATCATCGTCATCCCCTGGCCATCAAATCATTAAATAAGAACAATCTGGTATAAACTTTGTCACATGTAAATTATGAGTGAGTCTGGTGTGAATGTATACTTTGGTTTCTTATAGTTATAATGTTTTTTTGTTTGGTGTAATGCACAAATTGTAAGACAAATTTCCATACGGACAATAAAGATTATTATTATGTTAGAAATGAACGAGTAGTCATTCCCTGGCGCTGCCAGGGTCGAGTTTCGCTAAAGAGAAACAAAATTCATCGTAGTCCCTTTATCAGTTTCCACCGAGGAATTTTCTGGTGATGTGGCAGGTCTGCAGAAGTACCACCCTCTGACAGGCAACGAGAATGTTATTATTATTATTATTATTATTATTGATATGCCAATAGATCGTAGACAGGTAAGGACTGTGGTTCTGCTCAAAGTAAACTAATTGACCTCGATTTTGAATAAGCTTCTTGCTACAAGATATATTTCAGTCTTTTTCCATTTTTACGAATTTTCGTTTACACTACAGCCGTGTCTCATTATAGTCCTGCAGGAGTGTTAAGCATGCTCTCTATCATTTCGTATTAGTTCAACGGAGACAACCGTGTTTCATCCTATTGTCTCTCTATTCGTGAGTTGTCCACCTTATTAAGTCATAAATCGTTTTCTTCCGGCTGGATGTCTCCTGTCCCCTGTGGCGTAGCTAGAGTGGGATGAGAAGGAGGGGGGAGAATTTGAAAATCCCCCAGGGCCTCACTTGAGGGGGCCCCCAAATTAGTGGTTTTTTTTACATTAAAAAATTAATATTACGCAAAATGCAGGGGCCCCCAAAGAGGTCAAGCCCCCCGGAACCCCAAGCAATGGAAAATTCATAGCTACGCCTCTGACTGTCCCGATTTAATGCATTGATATTTGTTATTATGTCATTCACACTAAATTTTTGTTGATTTTCAACGCGTCCACCTTGTTAAATGTTGCCTTATTTATAGATAGATTGTTTCGTTTGCCTAAAGCTCTAGGGTTATCTTTTTAAGGCGCTTTCACCAGTTTGGCCGGTGCATCTCCGGGTTTTCGTCAGTGAGTCTTCCAAGGGCTTTTCACTTCAAGAACTGAAAAATTATAGGCCTACACTTTTAAAACTAAAATATCCATCCATCCATCCCAGTGGCGCTACAGCCCATGGAGGGCTCTGGCCTGCTTTAACACATCCTTCCATTCAGATCTCTCCTGGGCCTTTCGTCTCCACGCCCTAACCCCAAGCTGCTTCAGATCTGCTTCCACGTCATCTATCCATCGCATTCGGGGTCTGCCTTTGGGTCGCCTGCCTTTTGGTTTTTGCCTGTATACGATTTTCGCCCCTCTGTTGTCTGACATTCTTTCAAGGTGACCTGCCCAACGTAGTCTGTTCTTTTTTATTTCGTTCACTATTGGTGGGTCTTCATATAATTGATATAACTCTTCCACCCTGTTTCATCCTGTATGGCACCATAGATTTTCCTAAGAATTTTTCTTTCCCAAGTGTTAAGTAAATTTTCAGATGTCTTTGTCAGTGTCCAGGTCTCACTTCCATACATTGCTGCTGGTCTTATTAAAACTAAAATATACATATTAATTATTGTTTAAAGGGAAAGTGAGATTAAATTTAAAAGAACTGTTTCTTTCTTCTAAAATATCTAAAATATAACATGCTTTTAGATATAATCATTCATAAGTGGATCTTAAAGCTTTTGAAAAATTGTAGGGGCTTCCACAAAATCTTGCCCTGGGGCCTCCACGTACTTAAATCCGGCCCTGGCTCCACCCGGTGCAGACAAAGACTTAATTCGAACTGGGGTCTATGTAGGCCGAAGTTATTTTTTAGTCCTCCGTGCATGCCTTTGGAAGGGGCTTTTCTTTGGGACTCTAATTTCTCTCCAGCGGCCTGTTCCCTGCTTTCATCTAAGCTAGTGAAGGCGAACATCATCATGGCACCCGATAGGCCTTTACAGCGCTTCAGCTCCCCTAAGCATGCAGTCACCCCTAGGGTTACGTCTAAAAGAGGACGGAAAGAAGGCCGAATATAAATATATATATTGTTGTAAACCTGGTGGTGACACAGATGGGGGTAGTGCTGTGTGTTTTTAGCCTACCCAAATCGCCCCAGTCCAGCGCAGGACGAGCGGTCAACTGTGACTAGTGACAGTACACGCCAGTTCAGCAACGACCTGTGTGTAAATATTACGCACGCAAGTCTCGGCTATTGTGATCAACTGGAGTGGTCAAGAACGTTCCATTCGATTCTAGAAGGCCAGTAGAGACATTATATAAGAGCGAGTGTGTCAGAAAGACGAGACTTCACGTTACCTCGCAATGTGACCAGTACGAGGCGAGAACCAGCACGGTGTGTGAAGTCAGGCGGAGCAAGACTAGGCTTTTGTAAAGACAGTGTTAATGTTGTTGCCAACTGTACAGTGTTTGTAATGTATTTGCAATTAAACTGACTGATACTTTGGAGCCCTGAGTTGTGAGGTTCTCTAAGTTCGTTGTGTCGTGTGGTGCAGTTAGAAGAGAGCCTGGATAGTAGGAGAGATACGTAACAATATATAAATTGAAATTGTATTGATGAAACATGACTATCATTGGCTGTAAAAATAAAATTTTATAGCTCTTAACTCTTTCTCTTCGTAATTATTTTTCTCGTTCCGATAGTAGGCCTATTATTCTTTTCCCTCATTTGTAATTCACTATCCTGCTATGATTAAACTTCAAATATTTGTGTGTATGTTATCAGAAAATGTTAGGCCTATATTTGTTATTGAATTATAGGAGCGGGCATGCTCTTTGTACACAACACAAATTAAAGTTTATAAATCAAAAAATCAATTTAGTTTAATGGGAGTCAAATCAACGTTGGCAGCATCCATTAGGAGAGAAAGAGTTAAAAAGTATCATAGTTATCGGTCGATGCGACTTTTTATTTTGCACTTGTCTAGCATTGGCCTGAGACAATCGTTGCACACTTTCTTTAGATTGTGTCAAAGTTAAGACGACTCAGTCGGGTACTGTTAATCCACAGCAAGACAGTGCGACGCAGGGAGTCCAGAGTCAAGTCAGTACGGACGCGACTTCCGTGACCCCTACATCGAAAGGTGTCGGTCCGGGACAGTCGAGACAGAGTCCAGTTCAAGTTGAGTACAACGGTAAAGGGTTAATTGTACAGTATTTGGATGTAATATATTACATTCGTTAGAGCATAAAGCTATAGTATTAAAGTAGCTTCTCATTTAGCCTCTATATCTCTTCTATACAAATTACGCAATCCATAAAGGCTGTCACGTGATACGTTTTTTTTTTCCAATGTTTTATCAATATTATCACGTGGCTAAATGTTGTTTGTTTACGATTGGTGAATGAGGTCCAATGGAGTTGTCAAGTTCTTGAATTGTTTATGTCGGGTTATGCACGTGTGTTAAGCAAACGTGATGTCAAGTGATGGTTCAAACAAACATCATAGAGACTTTTCTAGCTTTAGTCTTCCCACGCGTTACTAAAAAAAAATATAGTGCTAGATCGGGGACTATACAAGCCAACAGTCTTTGATTGAAAGAAAAATATGCAATGCAGTGGCGTAGCAAGCGTGGGTCTGGGTTGAAGAACACGTTTGTGGGCCTCCACACAGAAATAAAAGTGTGTGACAAAGAAATCGAGTAGTCTGTATGTATGGGTACATTGAACAAAAGACATTCTAATACCGTACTAGTAATGCAACAATTTTGTAAGTAATTATTTTAAAGCAATGTTTACTTTAGCTATGACTTCGTGCAAATAATAATGTCTTTAAAACTAAAAAATTGTAGACCTTCTTAACGTATCAATCGACTAAAAATGTTTTCAATTAACAAGAAAAAGTTTTCGGCTGTTACGTCCGCCCCCCCCCCCCCCATTCTACAAGTTTAATAACAATGTCCATGTCTTCTTTTCCAAAGATTAAGGATGAGTCCAGTGTTTCACATGACTACGCAAATTCAGTTGCGACCTGCATGTTTTTCCGCATCTCGTGCAGACAAAGCCGTTATCCGCCGGCGGTCTATTTAAATTTTCTTTCCGTCTTCTGCGCCTGTCTTCCATAAGGGCTTTCTTTTGGGTCTCAAATATGAGTCCCTCAACCTTTGTGGGAGCTCTCCGTCTCTCACAGAGGCCATCTGCTGCCAGCTACTTTCCTCTATGCCATTGAGGGTGAAATGGCGCCTGAGTTGATCTTTATAGTGCATAAGGCACCTCTTTTACGCAGTCTTCCATTACAATCACCAAAGAAGATTCGGTACTCGGGGTGATTCGAGACACACTGCAAGGCATCCAGCCTGCACTATCTATTTATAGTGGAATATGGAGTGCACAGACCAAAACCCTTCTTTATGTCAAGTGTCGACCACAGTGGCTCAGTAGTCTGAGATAGCTGTAGACATCAAAAGGCTGTAGGCTTTATTTTGGAGTTTCTATCTCCTAGACTGGCTGCCGACCTAGAGCCCAGTCCACCCCTCGATCGCAAATCTAATCTACTCTCTTCATCGCCTTTGGCATGCGGTCGTCTGCGTTGCAATGGTTTTCACAATTAAGGAAGAATAAAAATTGTTTACAAATCTTCCAACCAGACCTATTATTTATTTATATTATATTAGACACGACTCCATCAGTGTTAATGAGTGGCTGACAGGTCAGATGTGCCACAGTGTGGACTATATGCAAAGCCTGACCTATATTGCTGATCTAATGAGTCATTGGACTTTGTTGATTAGTTCAAAGCATCTCAGTTGTTAATGTCTGAATGTTGAGTGTACAGCACGAAGAACATTTTGTTTTTATTTACATCCTAGCATAAACATCCAACGGGACTGTGGGGGGGTGGAGGTGGGTAGGGTTCGAACCTTGACCATCGAGGCGACAGTTTAAATAGAATACCACATGACCAAGCAGACAACCAATACGAACAATCTCTGGCATTTCTTCCGTCCCTTTGACTATCGACCTAGGGTTGGACATTTCACTTCACCCAAATCCACTTCCCCGGATGTTCTTAGCAGGATGTCAAGGCCGTTCCCATAGTCCTGCCAACTTTTCGTTGGACGACCGTTCATTGTGCTCCCTTCAGTGTACCTTGAAGGATGACTTTTGACAGCCAACTACAATTGGATGGCTGCCTGGTCGTGCGGTTTGCTCGCTGGACTGTCGTTTGGATTTATCGACGGTCGAGGGTTCAAACTCTGCCCGCTCCCATTCCCCGTCGTCCTGCGGGAGGTTTGGACTAGGAAGTAAACTATCTTCAACTCTGAAGGAACATCCGAAACATGTAAAACATTTTACAAACAACAAACAATTGAACCGAACTTGCTCAGCTTTCGTCTATTCACAGTATTGAGAAGTTCATCCTTTTTGCCAGCCAGACTAGTTTAAAAAAACAAACTCATTTACTCTCAAAAGTTTGAATTCTTTCGGCCTCAGCGTTCAGTGTCCAACTTGCACCACCATATGGCAGTACAGAGACCACCATTTATATGTAACAATATATTACTGACCGGAGATGTCCAAACTACTAGTCATATCCAGCTCGTGACGTCATATCCAGCTAGTGACGTCATATCCAGCTCGTGACATGGTGCTATTCATCCTCTTGAAACGAATGTTACAATGTGTGTTGAAGACTCGATAAATTTTGTTGCTCATCCGGCCCATGACATGTGTTAGAAATTTACATGGCCTTAAAAAAACTGGGCGTCACTTGTTACAACTAATCCGTCTTTAGCAGCAGTCGTTTTTATTTTGAGAGGACGAAGGTTTACCATTAAAAAAAAAAAAAACAGTACCGGTATCAATAACATTTTTAAAAAGGATTTTTTGTTACAAATATTTTCTGAATTTAGAACAAATTTAAAGATGGTCAAATCTTGACTACACTGTTTTCTGTATTAGTTTTTATTACTTTTAGGACGCGTAGGATGTAATCATCTTCTTTTTTGAAGTAACGTCTGTATTATATAAGATAAGATTTACATACCTCTTCTTTATTCGAAGTTTTAACAAATTAAACTTACAATTATCTGATAAATAACGTAGATACCAATAAGTATTTTAGCTGTTGTGTAGATTTGCTTGTACAAAAATGAGGTGTATTAACACAAGTGGAATCAAACGTTAAATGATAAAGGAAAACATATACTGGCCTTTAATTAGTATTGTACATTCATGTCGTACACATATTTTGTTTCATTAAATGTTGCGTAACATCATGTTTTATCATTAAATTTTAAACTTTTTTTTCCTCTGCAGTCCCCATTTTATTATTGTAATTCTAAAAAAAGAAATTTAATGTCCAAAGACTATTATCTTATAGTACCAATGCACAAAGCCAAGAACTTGGGAAAATGTAATAGGTCTTCAGGTAGCCAAAGTGTCACTAGTCTACTGAAAAGACATGCTTCAATTAAGAATCAAATATACAACTTTGTGTAATATTTCAATATTTTCTTTTTGAGTTCCAACAATAGTCTAACAGTAGGCTTTCTAAATAAATTTGTTTTAGAAGTATCACATGTACCTTCAGTAATCAACATTATAATGTCCTAGCACATATTACAAAGCATTTACAAGCCACAGGGGAGGGAAGTGGGCAGTGATGACAGTGCAAAGCATTTACAAGCCACAGGGGAGGGAAGTGGGCAGTGATGACAGTGCAAAGCATTTACAAGCCACAGGGGAGGGAAGTGGGCAGTGATGACTGCAAAGCATTTACAAGACACAGGGGAGGGAAGTGGGCAGTGATGACAGTGCAAAGTATTTACAAGCCACAGGGGAGGGAAGTGGGCAGTGATGACAGTGCAAAGCATTTACAAGACACAGGGGAGGGAAGTGGGCAGTGATGACAGTGCAAAGTATCTGCAAGCCACAGGGGAGGGAAGTGGGCAGTGATGACAGTGCAAAGCATTTACAAGACACAGGGGAGGGAAATGGGCAGTTATGACAGTGCAAAGCATTTACAAGTCACAGGGGAGGGAAGTGGGCAGTGATGACAGTGCAAAGTATTTACAAGACACAGGGGAGGGAAGTGGGCAGTGATGACAGTGCAAAGTATCTGCAAGCCACAGGGGAGGGAAGTGGGCAGTGATGACAGTGCAAAGTATTTACAAGACACAGGGGAGGGAAGTGGGCAGTGATGACAGTGCAAAGCATCTGCAAGCCACAGGGGAGGGAAGTGGGCAGTGATGACAGTGCAAAGCATTTACAAGCCACAGGGGAGGGAAGTGAGCAGTAATGACAGTGCAAAGCATGTGCAAGCCACAGGGGAGGGAAGTGGGCAGTGATGACAGTGCAAAGCATCTGCAAGTCACAGGGGAGGGAAGTGGGCAGTCATGACAGTGCAAAGCATCTGCAAGCCACAGGGGAGGGAAGTGGGCAGTGATGACAGTGCAAAGCATTTACAAGACACAGGGATGGAAGTGGGCAGTGATGAAAGTGCAAAGCATCTGCAAGCCACAGGGGAGGGAAGTGGGCAGTGATGACAGTGCAAAGCATCTGCAAGCCACAGGGAGGGAAGTGGGCAGTGATGACAGTGCAAAGCATTTACAAGACACAGGGGAGGGAAGTGGGCAGTGATGACAGTGCAAAGCAATATAAGACACAGGGATGGAAGTGGGCAGTGATGACAGTGCAAAGCCTATAGCAGTCAGGCAACTCTATATTAGGAAATTTTAGATTTCTTGAAGTAAAAATTAAAAAATCCTTTCCATACATGTCAACACAAGAGGCTTAAATTTCATTGAAAGTGTTGAACTAACAAACTAACATCTCTTCTTCTATTATCCTTGCCTGTTCTGTGAAACAGAAGTCTGTTCTGTGAAGTAGAATGTTCTGTGAAGTAGAAGTCTGTTCTGTGAAGTAGAATGTTCTGTGAAGTAGAAGTCTGTTCTGTGAAGTAGAATGTTCTGTGAAGTAGAAGTCTGTTCTGTGAAGTAGAATGTTCTGTGAAGTAGAAGTCTGTTCTGTGAAATAGAAGTCTGTTCTGTGAAGTAGAAGTCTGTTCTGTGAAGTAGAAGTCTGTTCTGTGAAGTAGAAGTTTGTTCTGTGAAATAGAAGTCTGTTCTGTGAAGTAGAAGTCTGTTCTGTGAAGTAGAATGTTCTGTGAAGTAGAAGTCTGTTCTGTGAAGTAGAATGTTCTGTGAAGTAGAATGTTCTGTGAAGTAGAAGTCTGTTCTGTGAAATAGAAGTCTGTTCTGTGAAGTAGAAGTCTGTTCTGTGAAGTAGAATGTTCTGTGAAGTAGAAGTCTGTTCTGTGAAGTAGAATGTTCTGTGAAGTAGAAGTCTGTTCTGTGAAGTAGAATGTTCTGTGAAGTAGAAGTCTGTTCTGTGAAATAGAATGTTCTGTGAAATAGAAGTCTGTTCTGTGAAGTAGAATGTTCTGTGAAGTAGAAGTCTGTTCTGTGAAGTAGAATGTTCTGTGAAGTAGAATGTTCTGTGAAGTAGAAGTCTGTTCTGTGAAGTAGAATGTTCTGTGAAGTAGAAGTCTGTTCTGTGAAGTAGAATGTTCTGTGAAGTAGAATGTTCTGTGAAGTAGAATGTTCTGTGAAGTAGAATGTTCTGTGAAGTAGAAGTCTGTTCTGTGAAGTAGAATGTTCTGTGAAGTAGAAGTCTGTTCTGTGAAATAGAAGTCTGTTCTGTGAAGTAGAAGTCTGTTCTGTGAAGTAGAAGTCTGTTCTGTGAAGTAGAAGTCTGTTCTGTGAAATAGAAGTCTGTTCTGTGAAGTAGAAGTCTGTTCTGTGAAGTAGAATGTTCTGTGAAGTAGAAGTCTGTTCTGTGAAGTAGAATGTTCTGTGAAGTAGAATGTTCTGTGAAGTAGAAGTCTGTTCTGTGAAGTAGAAGTCTGTTCTGTGAAGTAGAATGTTCTGTGAAGTAGAAGTCTGTTCTGTGAAGTAGAATGTTCTGTGAAGTAGAAGTCTGTTCTGTGAAGTAGAATGTTCTGTGAAGTAGAAGTCTGTTCTGTGAAATAGAATGTTCTGTGAAATAGAAGTCTGTTCTGTGAAGTAGAATGTTCTGTGAAGTAGAAGTCTGTTCTGTGAAGTAGAATGTTCTGTGAAGTAGAATGTTCTGTGAAGTAGAAGTCTGTTCTGTGAAGTAGAATGTTCTGTGAAGTAGAAGTCTGTTCTGTGAAGTAGAATGTTCTGTGAAGTAGAATGTTCTGTGAAGTAGAATGTTCTGTGAAGTAGAATGTTCTGTGAAGTAGAAGTCTGTTCTGTGAAGTAGAATGTTCTGTGAAGTAGAAGTCTGTTCTGTGAAGTAGAATGTTCTGTGAAGTAGAATGTTCTGTGAAGTAGAAGTCTGTTCTGTGAAGTAGAATGTTCTGTGAAGTAGAATGTTCTGTGAAGTAGAATGTTCTGTGAAGTAGAAGTCTGTTCTGTGAAGTAGAATGTTCTGTGAAGTAGAATGTTCTGTGAAATAGAAGTCTGTTCTGTGAAGCTGAAGTTTGTTTTTTAATTTGAAGTCTGTTTAGTTCAGTAAATTTAGAATTTCACTTATGAAAATTATATGCTGTATCGGTTTTCGTTCTTATGTTTACATGTGATTGTAACTCGTCCGTAAGAATGTGTTCACAAAATGTGTGTTGTGTATTCATTCAGTGTATTAAAGCCATACTAAACTGGTTTTTGACTCTATTATCATTATGTTCATAACACTGAGGATTGAGAGCTGCCTTACAAAACAGAAAATGAATCTTTATCTAGAGAATAAATTGTACATTCATAGAAATATTATTGAACACACACACACACACAAATGAAATTGTATCAATATCAAATTCTGTATTATTTTTTGTTATTTTTTTATTATTGGAAACACACACACACACAAATGAAATGGTATCAGGTATTATTTTTTGTAATCAATATCAAATTCTGTATTAAATTTTTCATCAATATCAAATTCTGTATTAAATATTTCATAAATATCAAATTCTGTATTAAATTTTTAAAAATATTTAACATTTACAATTTAATTTCAATGTGGAGGCGTGGTCAAGAGGCTAAGTATGCTTGAACTTGGCTTTTGGCTTGGCTCAGCTACCTATCAAGGTGACTCTAGGTTCAACACACGACTCAAGCAGAGTTCTGTTTACTGAGTACCCGAAGGCAGCACGGAAAACCCTCTCCCAAATCCCCCCCCCCTACTGGTTCACACATAAGATTGCAACACAGCACTCTGAGCATGCTGTAAGCATGAAAGTAGCACTACATACAAGCTATAATTATTATTATTATTATTGTTAATCCTTTTAGCCTATCAAGCCAAGGTCAACACTAACTGATTACAAACTTAAATTTGACAATTCAGAGATTAATAAGTCAGTGATTAAATACAAATAAATTTAATAAAAATAAAAAAAACTACAACTTTGTGCATACATCATTCTCTCTCCTAAAAATAATTGTCACAAAATCTAGCCTTTAACGGAGGCATGTGGCTGAGTGGTAAAGCACTTGACTTCCAAACAGGAGGACCCTGGGTTCAAATCCTGGTGAAGACGGGTATTTTTAATTTTGGGATCTTTATGGTGCCTTCGAGTCCACCCAGCTCTAATGGGTAACTTCATAGAATCCTAAATGCTGCTGGCAAAATCATTGGCAAAAAAACAAACCCCATTTGGGCAGTTGTTTGAGACAAACATCTATAAAAAAGCTAACAAGATCCTCGAAATAAAGAATCCCCCTTTGTGTCAGGATTTTGTGATTTTACCATCACAAAAGAGATACAAGACACCGATAGCAAAGACAAAACAGACACAAACACTCTTTTGTTCCCCTGGCAATCAAATCGTTAAATAAGAACAATCTGGTATAAACTTTGTCACATGTAAATTATGAGTGAGTCTGGTGTGAATGTACATTTTGGTTTCTTATAGTTATAATGTTTTTTGTTTGGTGTAATGCACAAATTGTAAGACAAATTTCCTTAAGGATAATAAAGATTATTATTATTATTATATGAGTTAGGAAAAGTAAAGGCGGTTGGTTATTGTGCTGACAACATGGCACCCTTGTTAACCACAGTTAGTGATGTCATCTCAGTTATAAGCATTCTTGGCTACCAAGTGAAATACATTTTGACACTAATAATGTTGCCAACCAATGTTCTAATATTCCTTACATGTTTCAAAAAGAATAAAGATTAAAATCCTCAAGTTTCTTTCTTTAGATCAGTAAAAAAAATCATACATATAAGCATAACACATTATATAAACTTCCATTTATTAATTTATAAAAACCACAAAACAAAAACAATTTACTGAATGACTCAATACTAAACCTAACAGTATACCATACATTCAAAACCTTGAATAAATTCCTGTGTCGTTATGTGGCTTTCAGAAAAAAAAATATATAAAAGAATTACAAAATTAATTCAAAATCTTGTGTTTCAATTTGTTTTCTCAAAAGGGTCAAAGTTATCTTTAATCCTTTAAAGCAGCTTCTTTTTATGAATTGAGTATTCTTGATACATGTAGTTAACATAATGAAGTATACACACATAAATCTGATTAAAAGTTTTACCAAAAAAATGTCACAGACTGTAAAGCTTGGTGAGGAGTTGAGCTAAAGTCACTCTTTATATATTGTCAAAACAGAGCTGAAAGTATAAATATTTGTTGATCAGATAATGTATAAATGCTAAGTCATAAACTGAATAAGTAAATTCTAAGCTATAAACTGAATGTATAAATGCTAAGCTATAAACTGAATAAGTAAATTGTCAGCTATAAACTGAATGTATAAATGCTTAGCTATAAAATAAATGTATAAAGGCTAAGCTATAAACTGAATAAATAAATTATAAGCTATAAACAGAGCTGAAAGAATAAATATTTGGTGATCAGATAATGTATAAATGTTAAGCTATAGACTGAATGTATAAAGGCTAAGTTATTAAATAAATGTATAAAGGCTTAGCTATAAACTGAATGTATAAATGCTTAGCTATAAAATAAATGTATAAAAGCTAAGCTTTAAACCAAATAAATAAATTCTAAGCTATAAACTGAATGTATAAATGCTAAGCTATAAAATAAATGTAGAATGGCTAAGCTTTAAACCAAATAAATAAATGCTAAGCTGTAAACTGAATGTATAAATGCTAAGCTATAAACTGCTTGACTATCTAAGTGAGGAGAGCTTAAATTGAAATCACAATGTAAACTAGGTATTTTTAATGGATTTGATTTGCTTGCTGAGAGCCTAAAGGAAGGATTCACAGATATCCTCCCCCCCCCCCTTATGTCAACAAAAGATATTGACCCAGAATGCACTGTGCTTGCTATAGGAGCATGGAAGTTGTGCTGGCTGAGAGCTTAAAGGAAGAACTCACAGATATCCTCCCCCCCCCCCCTTTCACATGTCAACAAAAGATATTGACCCAGAATGCACTGTGCTTGCTATAGGAGCATGGAAGTTGTGCTGGCTGAGAGCTTAAAGGAAGAACTCACAGATATCCTCCCCCCCCCCTTTCACATGTCAACAAAAGATATTGACCCAGAATGCACTGTGCTTGCTATAGGAGCATGGAAGTTGTGCTGGCTGAGAGCTTAAAGGAAGGACTCACAGATATCCTCCATATCCTCTCATATGTAAACAAAAGATATTGACCCAGAATGCACTGTGCTTGCTATAGGAGCATGGAAGTTGTGCTGGCTGAGAGCTTAAAGGAAGAACTCACAGATATCCTCCCCCCCCCCTTTCACATGTCAACAAAAGATATTGACCCAGAATGCACTGTGCTTGCTATAGGAGCATGGAAGTTGTGCTGGCTGAGAGCTTAAAGGAAGGACTCACAGATATCCTCCATATCCTCTCATATGTAAACAAAAGATATTGACCCAGAATGCACTGTGCTTGCTATAGGAGCATGGAAGTTGTGCTGGCTGAGAGCTTAAAGGAAGAACTCACAGATATCCTCCCCCCCCCCTTTCACATGTCAACAAAAGATATTGACCCAGAATGCACTGTGCTTGCTATAGGAGCATGGAAGTTGTGCTGGCTGAGAGCTTAAAGGAAGAACTCACAGATATCCTCCCCCCCCCCCCTTTCACATGTCAACAAAAGATATTGACCCAGAATGCACTGTGCTTGCTATAGGAGCATGGAAGTTGTGCTGGCTGAGAGCTTAAAGGAAGGACTCACAGATATCCTCCATATCCTCTCATATGTAAACAAAAGATATTGACCCAGAATGCACTGTGCTTGCTATAGGAGCATGGAAGTTGTGCTGGCTGAGAGCTTAAAGGAAGGACTCACAGATATCCTCCCCCCCCCCCCTTCACATGTCAACAAAAGATACTGACCCAGAATGCACTGTGCTTGCTATAGGAGCATGGAAGTTGTGTTAATCAAAGGCAATAATAATGCCGGCAATAATAAACAGCATGACTACTGTCCAAAGATGAAGGCTTCAATTTAGCTTTTATCACCAAATTTTGAAAAGAATGAACTAAAAATGTGAGTCATTCAGTGTTCGCAGACATAAGCACTGTAATGAACTTCTTTACAATCACTTGTTCCATAAGTTTGATGGATCACTGGGTCAACAAAGATGCTGCCCATCAAAGCTTTTCTGCTTTTCTATAAGTGATAAATCTGAAATGTTGACAAATTACCTTTCTATGTTTCTCTGATGGCTCAAAACCAAGGACTTTACCAACAAAATAAAACTCTTCATCTAATGAGGTTTGTATGGTCTCTGCTTTTCGATAGCCATGTTGCTTCCCTAAAAATTCAAAATATTAAAAATTTCTTTAGAAAATGTTATGTTCTCTTGTTTTCACTATTTTTGTCTAACATATGCAATTAAAAGTAGCCTATAGCATAACTGACACGACCAGAGCGGCAATTTAAAGTCAAAACTAGGAAAGTTTATATCATACAAAGCAAGATAGAAAAAGGTTGGTCATGGTCCACTAGCAGGTTACTAGAGACAGTTATCTATTTTAGAAATAATTTTTTTAGAGTGATTATATGTGTAACAAAAAAAATATAAAAAATTATGTTTCATATCACATTAACAAGCAGTTTGTGACACTGTTATGCATCAATGAAGTTTCAAGCATAAAAAAAGATACTTCTATAGTATACTAGCATTACCCTTGGTTCTTCCCCCTGATTTGTTCTCAGGTTATACAGTGTTTATTTTGGCTAAAAACTCTTTTTTTTTTTCTGCACTTCCAATAAAATTTCCTGCATTTTATTTTCAGCCCAAAAAGCCTAGTATCAATTACATTGAATTCATAAAGACACATACTTTTGGTGTTTGAATTCTAAGATCACTTTTCTCCCCATCCTCAAACAAACAAAAATGGTACATACAATCTTCTTTCTTCTTCCTTCTCATTTTTTTATTGGAGCATTCAGATGACTGGACCAGTATATGAGATTATTTTCACAGCGTTTCCAAATCAGGGAACTCTCCATATAGTTTTCTTTCTATTGGGGTGTTTTGGGGCCAGTGTCATGTACAGCCTCTTGGTAAAGAGAGCAGTTTTGGAGAAGATGGTCAACATTCTCTGGTGACACTCCACATGGGCAGATTTCAGTTTCTGATTTTGAGCTTCCAATACATATGTTGTCAAATTCTGTTGTGTCTGGTCCTGCGGAAAAAAAAATGATTTTAGATGTTTTACTCCCATGAAACAGTTCTAAAGGCACATCACTATTCATGATTTAGTTTATCTTTACATATGATTTTTTTTTTAATTTGGTCAGTTGTAGCACCTTTATCTGGACATGCATCTTATACACATTAACAAATATTTTACACTTATATTTATAGCCTATCAAGATAAAATAGCCTGATTACCACAAACAGAGAGGTGCGGTGGCTGAGTGGTAAGGCGCTTAGCTTCTGAACCGGGGGTCCAGGGTATGAATCCAAGCTCTAATGGGTACCTGACATTAGTTGGGGAAAAAGTAAAGGCGGTTGGTCATTTTGTTGGCCTAATGACACCCTCGTTAGCCATAGGCCACAGAATCAGATGACATTTACATCATCTGCCCTATAGACCACAAGATTGGAAAGGGGAACTTTATTTTTTTTTTTTTTACCACAAACAGAATTACACAAAAATCCCCCCCCCCCCCCCCCCCCCCAGAAAAGAAAAAAACTCTTTTACTGCTTTCATAAATAAAAAGGATGGTAAATGTTATGTCTATAAAACATTACCTTGAAACAAACATTGCAAGAAGTCCTTTTGCTTTAACTGCCTACACCTTCAAGTGTCTTTCAATGAACAAATCCTGTTGATCCTCTGCCAACATAAACAAGTTTACATAGATATTAACATTTCAAAGTCATGGGCCAAAAGCTCAGTCATTTTTCATTTCGCTTCTATATCAATATTTTGATTTTTTTGTCGGCTAAATGATTTGTGTACCTCATAGGAAAACAATGGGGTCCTGGGTTTGAACCAAAATGAAGATTGGGATTTTGAATTTTTAGGGTGCCCCTCAGTCACCCAACTCTAATGGGTAACTGATTTTAGGTGGTGAAAATTAAGGCGGTTAGTCATTGTGCTGGACACATGACGACCTGCTCATTAACCACTAGCCATAGAAACATAACCTTGACATCCTTTGCTCCATAGATCGCAAGGTCTGAAAGGTAAACTTTACTTTTTTTTTTATTAATATCCACTGTGCATACTGCATCCCATTACTTCTTACTTATGTATAATAGATTTCTCTTTTAACTTCCTTGTGTTTCTTGAATCAAGTTCCTTTTTATAGGGCATTTTAATACCGCCACAAAGCTAATGGATTATATTATTTGTCATAATGTCCAAAAGTAGAAACTACTTATTTTATAATGAGAATGTGGGTATGTGTGTTGTCTATCCAGTATCCAAAACTACACATTTTTCAAGTAAAAATCAACAAATTAAACATATTAAAAAGATAATAAAAACAAACAGGGATTATGTGAAGGTCTTTACAAATGTCATTAAGATTTGCGGTTAAACAGTAGACTTCTTTTTATTTGTTTAAATAGATCATTGAGTGTGATACTTCAAATCTTTGGACAGGTGATCATGGATAAAATCTGAACACTTTCATTTAAATTTATGGTTCCCATGGTGGAAAGGTGTTCTACAGCTTCTGCAAAGATCAAGCTCTGTTTTATCCACCATGGTCAAACACAAACACCTTAGACAAACAGTATCCATTTCTATATAAAAAAATACATACATATAATTTTCTTTACCTATTAAAAGAAAAAGATTACCTGAGGTGACTAGACACCTTCAGCAAAGCGATATTTTTTTGAGATATCAGTTACTGCTTCGGAAACTGCTGATGGATTAGTCACTGTAAAAAACTTGGTCAGTAAAATTTGAAAAGTAGACAACTCCATGGTAAACAATAAAATCGCCACCTGAAAACACAAATAAACAATAAGAGGATATAGACACACACAAAAAGGATTACAATGTCTGATTTTAACTCAATGTGAGCCAGCAAACATTTGAACTAGTGGCAAATAGTGCACAACATTTTAAGCATAAATGTAAAATATATACAGCTATTTTATTTGAATAAATGTGAATACTAAAGTCAATATAAACAAATATGAGACTGTGTGACAAAAGTTTAACTTAAATATTACATCCTGTATATATATATATTTATTTATTTATTTATATCGAAGACGAACTCCATTCTTTTCAGATCAGGCAGCTTTCCATACAATTTTTATTCTAAAGGACTGTTGGAGGCCAGTATTTTGTTTGGGCCTCATGATAAAACAAGGTGATATGTTCTTTGGAGGAACTCCACAAGGCATGTTTCACTGGTTTCAACATCCAGAATAAGTGTTAACTCATTATGTTGTGCCCTGTTCAAAGGTGAAAAATAATTAATTGACTGTGTCCTGATAGAATGTAACATGCATCTTTGATCCTGATGTTTGAGCAACAACTGTTATATTTTTGGTTTATACTACTCTCTTTTTCTCTTCCGGATATAGTTGAATTTAAGAAAGAAAAAGTGAAGTACCCCTTTCAGACCTTGTGGTCTATAGGGCAGATGATGTAAAGCTCATCTGTTTCTGTGGCCTACTGTTAACGAGGGTGTCATGTGGCCAGCAGAATGACCAACTGTCATTACTTTTCCCCAATTAATGTCAGGTACCCATTAGAGCTAGGTGGACTCAGAGGCGCCCAAAGATCGTGAAATTAAAAACCCCAGTCTTACCAGGATTCGAACCCTGCACCCCAGTTCAGTAGCCAAGTGTTTTACCGCTTAGCCACTGCACCTTCCATGGAATTTAAGACTGCTTACTTATTCTCCCATTTTGGCAGTGTCAGCTTGTTCATATCCTCTATACGAAAGTGTGCCTGGGATCCATTGGAGAACAGTTTTTTTGCTATTATTGTTGAGATTTATAAGAGCTGTCTTGACTTGTTTGATAGAGGAGGCATCAGATTTTTTGAAAGATAGGAAAGAAATGTTTTTGGTATTCCTTAGAAAGAAAATCTGGCTGTTCACAGGTGGATGGTTTATTAGTGTGGTAGCTGCTGGTTCTAATACTCCCCTTTCTGCTCAGTGGCTGTCTGAGAGATCGCCAGTGGCTATTAACTTTTCTAATCTTTCTCAATTGAGCCATTCATTGCATAAGACATCTCCGTTACCGGTGGATTCTTGAGATGAGCCATCTGTATAATTGACCCACTGGTTATTGGTATATTAGATTTCTTCCTTGAGATCTTTCTGATTGTGATAAGATTTTTTTTTGGTTATAGCAGAAAGAGAGCTTAGGTCACAGGGAAGAGAGTCATTGCACTGTTTAACTAATTCATAAATTATATTTTATAAGCAGTGTTTCTTTGTTTGAGATTCTCGTATGAAATGAGGTATTTTCAGTTAATTTTGAGTGCCAGACTTGTGGGTTTAAGTTTTGAGTGGGAAGCTCTCTTAGGTTTCCATTTTAGTAAACTGAGTAAGGATTATTATTTCTCTTATTTTGTCCAGAGAAACCAGGGAAAAAATGATCTCTTCCATTGCTTTGAAGGTTGTTGTTTTTATTGTTTAGAGTTAGGTTTTTGTTTTACTTGTTTACTTTGTCTATTTTCTGTAGAATTGACTGCTGAATCATATGATGTAGCACTGTGTTCTATAGTGATGTAGCTGGTAAATTTCTTTTTCAAAATGTAATTTGCTTATGGAAGCTCACAGCCTGCTAGGTGGTTGGTGTTAGCCTTCCCTGGTTGTCCAAGAAGTCTACATCTGAGTGGCCAGTTACACTGATGTGATTTGGTATCCACTGCATGTTGTAGCTGGTACATTTCTATTTCAAAATGTTGTGATTTGGTATCTACTGCATCTAGCGTGTTGTAGCTGGTACATTTCTATTTCAAAATGTTGTGACTTGCTCCAAATTAATATTTCCATTTTATATCTTGTACAATTTCACTTTTTTTTAGTTGACTTTATAGACTATCATTTTATTCATACTGCCATGTAAGATCTTTAAATTTGTTGAACCATAGATTGGGCATTAGAGCTGGGTGGACTCAGAGGTGCCCAAAGATCCAGAAATTAGAAATCCCAGTCTTCACTAGGATTCATAGCCGGGACCCCCAGTATGGAAGTCAAGAGCTTTACCACTCAGCCACCACGCCTCCATCAAATTGATTAGGCTAAAAGTAGTCCTACAAGTTCTTTGAGTGAAAAGAAAACAGTGTTTAATGAATAAAAAAGGGAAGAAGAAACTTTTTTTTCCCACTAAAGTAAATCAAAGTAAAGTTCCCCTTTCAGACCTTACAATCTAGGGGGCTGAGGATGTAAAGGTCATCTGTTTCTGTGGCCCATGGTTAATGAGGTTGTCAGCACAACAAAAAGCCGCCTTTACCTTCCCCATCACATCAGGTACCTTTAGGTTGGTAGACATAGTCATGTGATCAGGGCACGGCAGACATATTGTTGGTAAAAATCTGGTTTCTATGCACAGTCAACACAAGCTTTTAGGCACTTACCATGGATAAGTCGAGCAAAGAATGATATAGTCAGAAACAAATATTAATTCTTACACTTTGAAAGCAAGCCAGCGTAATAAAGAAAATGATTTGCTGACCTCCGTGTGTTATCCAGATCTCTTCACTTATAATCTTGTTCTACTGAAAGTGCTTACACAATCACAAAGGATGAGTTCAAGGTATTCTGAATCAATTTTATTGTTAGACCTAGATTAGATCTAGATCTACTAATAACTAATCTAGACTAGATTCTAGATCTATATTCTAACTATTTAAGTTAGCATATCTAGACATCTATACTATATTCATAATATTGTTTGACATAAATGTAGAATCAGATTGAATAGTCAATATTTATTATTGTCTAGGGCAGTGTTTCTCAAACTGTGTGCCGCCGAAGATTTGCAGGTGTGCCGAGGAGTTTTCAGAATGCCACACGTGCAGCGTTACACAGGTTTGCCTACTATTAAATTTTTATTTTACCTTGTGACGACATCCCAGCTTGCAACGACCAGTAATAGTAGTGGATCGCTACATTATGACGGAAAGGGGTGTTAGCTCTTCAGGTTATGGAGTTGTCCACTATACATATATTATTATAATGACTCAAATGTAGGCCGCCTTAGCAGACGCTCAGCAGTTCTTGAATTGGTAACGATAATAATAAGCGATGTGTTTCATGTAAATTTTGTAGGTGTATGCTAATAATAACAAATTATTACTAAGCCTTAATCATTGTTATACATGGAGAAATACGTTGGTAAGAATGAAACTGCGAAAGCGTTCAATGAAAAGCATGGAACCAAACAAAGGTACAAAGAAGATTACATCGGATATGGTTTCATATCTTCAGGACCTGAAGATTCTCCATTGTCATTCTGTCTGATCTGCAATTCAGCTCTGTTGAATGAGGCGCTTGTTCCAAGTAAATTGAAGAGACACTTGGAAACAAAACATCCAGCTGTAAAAGCGCAACTGAAGGAATACTTCAAAAACATCAGGGCTCAACAAAATAAACAAGCTAAGAAACTTACGAACTACCTAAAGCTTTCAGAAAAGGGATTAATTGCAATTTATAAGGTTGTTCAGTTATTAGCAAATGCAAGAAAGAACACACAGAGGCTGAATCAGTCATTGCACCAGCTTTAGCAATAGTTGTTGAAACTATCCTTGGACCCGATGCTGCCGAAAAAGTTAAAAAAGTTCCTTTGTCAAATAGTACTATCTTGCGCAGAATTGAAGACTTATTGTCAGATTTACAAGATCAAATCTTCGAACACTTCGAAATGACTGACGATGAACTGTCTCTGTTGTGGTCCCTTCAAGTGGATGAATCCACTGACATTAGTGCAAAGCCCAGTTGTTAGCTTTTATTCAGTTCATAAAGGATGAAAAATGTGTCAACAAATTCTTATTTTGCAAAGACCTACCAACTACGACCAAAGGCGAAGATATTTTTAAGTGGTGAACGAAAACATTTTGCTATTCAAAGTACAGTGGAGACAAACTGTGTCAGCGTTTGCACCGATGGCTGTCCTTCCATGCAGGGAAATAGAAAGGGATTCTTCACTCTTGTGCGTCAAGAAAATCCAAATGTATTAGTTGTTCACTGCATGATCCACAGAGAAGCTCTTGCCTTCAAATATTTGATGTCTGTTCTGGATCAAGTGATTGAAGTTGTAAACTTCCTCAAATCTCGACCGCTTGCATTCTGACTTTCCTCAGAGCTTTGTGAAGCAATGGATTCAGACTACTAATGTCTCCTGTATCACACCAACGTTCGTTGGCTCTCCAGGGGAAAAGTGTTAAAGGGTGTCGTCCAACTCAAGGCTGAGCTGATTTCATTCTTGGAGGCTGAAAAAAAAAAGACTTTGGATTTTCTATTCATGACGAGATTTGGTGGGTTAAGGTGACATTTCTCTCTGATTAATTTGACAAATTAAATTCATTGAATTGAAGTCTTCAAGGACCATCGGAAACCATCATCATTGCATCATCAAAACTAATATCATTTGTTTAAAATTGATTGTCTTTGTGGCAAAGTAAAATCACGAAAGGACTGCTTTCCTACTTACAATGAATCTGCTTCAAATAAAGAAATCACCCCTGAAATTCTGGACACTTTGAAACACCTGCAGTCAGCATTGCAGCATTACTTCTCAACAGTTTGAAGTAATGAATATAAATGGGTCAGCTCTCCATTTGGAAACAATGAAGCTACAAATTTTACAACTAAAGAAGAAGAGCAGCTCAATGATTTAAAAAACGATGCAATTCTTAAGTCAAGCTTTCAGAGAAAGCTTGGATGTGTTTTGGATTTCAATCAACAAGTTATATCCTGTAATCAATTTAAAAGCAATCAAAATAATTGTTCTTCCATTTACATCTTTATGGTTTTGTGAGTTTGGATTTTCAGCACTGATTGAAATCAAATCTAAGAAAAGAGAGAGACTTCTTACAATAGACGATGAAATGCGAGTTTGTTTGTCAACTTTGGAGCCTCGATTAGATCGCATTTGCTCTCAAAAACAGGCACAACATTCACATTAAACATAATACTGAAAAACAGGCAAAATCTTTTTTTCTTTTTATTATAAAACATCTGTTGCTCTTCGTGGTGTGCCGCGAAATTTTGTAGTTTGTTTACTGTGCCGGCAGACAAAAAAGTTTGAGAAACACTGGTCTAGAGCTAGATCAACATTGTTGTAACATATAATGTAGGCCTACATAGATTGTGATAGAGATCTACTCTCTACTCAAGCCTTCAAGGTCTAGTATTCTAGATGTAGATCTATGGCTTCATAGATATATTATATACAAAATCTGGATGATGTCTCAGATTAGAGTGTGACTAGATCTAGAGTCTAGCCTACATAATGCTTAGGCTTAGTAGGTCATTCTAGATCTCATCTAGACTCTATAGAATAGATCTAGAAAATCTAGATAACATCTAAAATCTACATCTCTCTGTTGCTGCATATTTTAAGCATATGAAACTTAATTTTTATCTAATAGATATAGCTAGATCTTGTCTTCACTTCTAGGTCACTTGATAAGATAAATAAATTTAGCTTTTATGTAGCACTACTTTCATGCTTATAGTTATAGCATGCTCAGAGCGCTATGGTCCAATCTCATTGGTGGACCGGAGGGGAGGGGTATCTGGGAGTTTTTCAGTGCTGCCTTTAGGCGCTCATTAAACACATCTCTGCACAAGATATATTTGGACTATAGTTACAGATAATAGTTACTTATTATTAGATACTAGTATTATATAGATCAGATCTAGCATCTAAACCAAAGAAAACTTTACTATCCAGGCTGAAGACTTTTTAAAGTTTATTTTAGGACTAGGCTCATCAAGACTAGTAACTTGTTGATAAATCTAATGGTCATAGATCTGTGTTTCTTTTACAACTTTCAAATGCTCTTTAAGATTTGAAGCTAATTACACCTTAGCCCAAACCTTTTGGCTGTTGCGGCTGAAGCACTTCACTAGTCTCAATTGAATTTTTGGTGTAAACTAGGGTTTTGAATTTCTATATTTTTAGGATGCTTCGAAGTCCAACCAATTCTTTATATTACAAGAGTTCTACATCTATTATTAAAATGTTATTGCTATTTTTACTTTTGAAAATGTCTACAGGCTTACAAGAGTTTAGCAGCTTACAACCAGTTCCTAGATGGTTGGGTTCAAGATGTTATGGCTTTTAAACCACTAGCAAAGGTAAGTAATAAATATTGTTATATTATAGTTAATATCTTGATATTCAAAGGTATTTACATGTATACCAATGTCTTGATATGTACAGGTATTTTAAATAATTTTTTTTTCTTTTTAATAGGTCTTCACTCTCAGTGGTTAGCATGTACTGCAGCCCTGGATAGTAATAAGTCAAGATGGTATTATTCTATTCGCCCACTGTTCTTGTATAGTTGGACTTGGTGAGTCCTGCACTCATGTGGCAGACATGGATCCTTGAGTCAAATAACCTACTCACTGAAGCCCAGGCTGGCTTTAGAAAAGGCAGATCAACAGAAGATCAAATTGCCTTCATCACACAAGAAATAGAAGACGGCTTTCGAGAAAAGAAACCAACAACAATTGTGTGGGTTGACTTAGAAAAAGCATTTGACAAAGTCTGAGAACAAGGTCTCTTGCTCAAGCTAATCCAGCATCACATATCCCAAAGAATGTACAACTGGATAAAGGAATACCTAAATAATAGAAAAGCCTTAGTTTGCATGCAAGGACAAAGAAGCCACACAGTGGGTATAAAAAATGGCGTCCCCCAAGGAGGAGTCCTATCCCCAACACTTTTCCTAATATTCATAAACGATCTAAATCAAAACCTACCTAGAAAAGTTAAAAGCAGCATGTATGCAGATGACCTTGCCATAATTAGCACAGAAGAATATGTAGGAACATCGAAACTTCGATTACAAGATGCTCTTGATAAACTCAATAATTGGTCCAAAGACTGGGGCATGTCCATCAACACAAAAAAGACCACATATACCATATTCTCACTGTCAACAAAACAACAAACAATAAAATTAACATTTGATTTGGAAGCTTTAGAAAAAAATGACAGCCCTACTTATCTTGGAGTCACCTATGACCCGAGACTAACCTGGAAAAACCAAATAGATAAAACACAGAGTAAAGGCATCCAGAGACTATCCCTCTTGAAAAAATTAGCTGGCACAGATTGGGGAGCTAATCACAACATCCTGAACAAGACCTATACCAGTTATGTAAGACCTATATGGTGCCACAGCATGGGGCTCAGCAGCCCAAACCAACCTAAGAAAAATAGACAAGGTTCAAAATATTGGTCTAAGGATAATGACAGGAGCAATCAAAACAACACCCATAAGAGCTATGGAGGAAACCGCTGCCCTGATCTCTCTGGATAAAAGAAGAGAAATAAAAATCCTTTCCCAATTCACTAAATTGGAAACCTTGGAGAGGCACCCACTCAGAACAAAAATCCACAAAACTGGCACAAAAAACCGTCTCAAAAGGACCAATTTCATACAGGAATCTCTAAAACTAAAAAAGAAACACCAACTTGAAAAAATTACTCTGGAATCCTCAATACACTATAATGAATCTCTACCCTGGGACGAAAGCCCTCTTCCTACTATAAGGGACCATATTGAAAACATAAAAAGAAAATCTGATTACAGACCAACAGAGCTCAAGGAAATAGTGAACTGTTTTCTACATACCAATTACCCTAGCAATCAGTGGATCAGAGTTTACACGGATGGCTCATCCCATAAAGCCACCACAAATGGAGGAGCTGGAATACTTATCGAATGGCCAGATGGAGGAAAACTAGAAAAATCCATTGCAACTGGAGAGTTCTGACAGTCACAGAGCAGAAAGGGAAGCACTAGCACTAGCTGCTACCATGTTAGCAAATCATCCAAGTTCCCCTCACAGTCAGATTGTCTTTCTAACAGACGTGAAAACAACCCTCCAAAGTTTGCAAAACTCTGATTCCCCTCATATTAAAAACCTCAGAACAGCACTTACAAAGCTCAACAACAACAGCAAAAAAACTGTTATTCAATGGATACCAGCTCACATACAACTAGCAGGAAATGAGAAGGCTGACACACTAGCCAAGAGTGGGAGAACAAACTCACAAGTAAACTCTGCACTCTATCCAGAAGAAATGAAGAAATTAATTGTAGATAAAATAAATGAGAAATGGACGAGCTCCCATCCAAATCACAAGAAAGACGACGCTTACTATAAGCTATCCTGACAAGACCAACATCTAATCTTTCGATTCAGGACCGGACACAACAGAATGCGACAACACATGTTCCGGAAGCTCAAAATTTTGTAACCAGTGAAATCTGCCCATGTGGAGTATCACCAGAAAATGCCGACCACGTCCTCCAAAACTGCTCTCTCTACCAAGAGGCCCGTATAAGACATTGGCCCCAAATCACCCCAATAGAAAGAAAACTATATGGAGAGCTCCCTGATTTGGAAACCACTGCGCAGTTCATCTCATGTACTGGTCTAGTCATATGAACACTCCAACATAACAATGAGAACGATGAAGAAGAAGAAGAAATGTGGCAGACACTTTATTTAAGCTGGAAGCCAACACCAGGCTAAAAGAGAGTAAGACAGTTACAGGCTTGTTATCTTACTGGATAAATCCATCAGAGCTTAAAAAAGTTTTGCCAACTAAGGTTTCTGAGATTGATATCACCTCATTAAAAAACAAAAAGTTAAATTTGATTCTCTTGTGAACAACATCATTTCTAAAAATAAAAATTTAAAGGCTATTAAATCCAAAGAAACTATAAAGCTTAGTATAAATATTTTTAATTCATATATTGAAAGTAATGAGTTCCAATCAGATATTTTACTGTGTTGTGCTAATAGGAAGAATAGGTTTGTGCCTGTGCTTTAACGCTGCTAGGTCTCTCAATGAAAATTTCAAAACAGTCATTTATTACTGTCATCTTCCTGTCATAAGTACAAATAAATTTTTTGGGCCTGAGACTCTCCTTATTGGGCCAGAAAATCGGGTATGTCGACATACATAACATCCAAAACAGTACATGAATATCTTAGATCAGGGGTGGGCAACCTTTTTGTATCCATTATTTTTGTAACCATTATTTTAAAAATTGGGAATGGCGGGCCGCATATTTATATACAACTTATAGAGACACTCTAAGCTAACTGTGTAGAATGTCTTTTAATTCATATTTACACTGTATTATATTCACGTTTCTTTTTTTTCCCCACACTTCACGTTAAGGAATTACAACAAGAGTTAGCAATTATTTAAACCAATTTTACGATTTTTTTTTTCAAATTGCTGTTGTCATTTTACATTAAAATATCCTGACAAATATACAGTTGTACTTAATGTGCAGTATTTTACTTTTTACACTCGTGCATAATGTTCCGGAACTGTGGAACTAGCTTACTAGTTTCTATCCTTGTGACTGCTGTCAAATTACAGTCAGTCAAAATCGACCAGTAGTAATGCTTGTTTAGTTTCCACAAAGGAAAAGGCTTGTTCACTGAATGAGACAATATATGTTCTGGAAGTTAAATGTCGGGACTAGAGAAACTTGCCCATCACCAGAGAATGCTGACCATGTCCTTCAATGGTGCATTCTAAATCAAGAGACCCGAACAAGACTTTGGCCCAAAAACCCTCCTAAAGAACAAAAACTAAAAAAACAAACAATTTTTATTTGTTACTACTAGGTCTAAATCTATTGACTAGATCTAGTGAAATCTAGTCTAGATTATTCTAGATCTACTTGATTATCTATCCGTTTCTAATTCTAGGGCTCTACTCTAGTCACACTAGATCTTGTATATAGTTCTAGATCTAAAATAATTTAAGAGTCTACTAGTACTAGTCTAGATCTATATCTAATAAGTCCTCTATGTCTAAGAACACAGATTATAATAATTATATCAGAGATCTAAATATTTATGTCTAAATCTATAGTCTATAATAGACTTATTAAGAACTAAATTTACATAATGATACATAGAAATCTAGAATCTAGAGATCTATTATCTTCTAAGTCTATTTCTAGATAGATCTAGAGTCTACTTCTAGATCTAGTTATTTAGTGCTAGCCCTACTTCTAGATCTAGATACTAATTTAGACTATGTAATAAGAAAAGTAGATAGATCTAATAGCCTTATTTAGGCCTTAGTCGCCTTAGACTAAGTCTAAGTCTAAGTCAAGTTAATTAATTAATTTAGGTCTAGATCTTTAATAACGTTTTTTTTTAAAATCCTTTTGAAAGTTTCTTAGATTACTAAGTGATTACTTAGAAACCAGTTCAAGGAGTTAGTGTTAGAATTAGAAAAAGAATAGTCAGATCTAGATCTATTTGATCTATCAAATCATCTAAAATCTAAAAAACAATCTAGACTAGATTAGATCTATTGAAATCTATTCATTCTAATCTAAATCTAGTCTAGATTCTAGATAGTCTAGTGACCTAGACCTATCTAGTCTACTAGTAGCCTAGTCTGTCTAGATAGATTAAAATTAAATAGATGATAATGATGATAGATCTAGTAGAGTACTGTAGTAGAGCCATTGTCGTGAAAAGAAAGGGATTTGAATGGAATATTTGGCTAATTAGCACTTACTAGATTCTAAGAATAGATCTAATTCTAATATCTAGACCTAGACTACTAGATCAGTAGATCTAGAGATCTATGTCTAGAACTAGATGTAGATCTAGTCTTCAACCATTTCTTCGTAAATTTAGGACACACCGGGTCCGGAAGTAGATGAAATGTAAACAATAAACACAGACCTATATATATTTTATTTTGCACTCAGTATTTTCAATTCGCACTATTAATAAATAATGATAAAATGGCAATTTTTTTTTAGTGTCGGAATTCAGACTTGGCGGAACAAAAAATCGTGAATGCGGAACGGCGGAACATGTGAGCTTTTTTGATGATTTTGCGGGCCGTTTCCGCATAATGCGGGACTATAGGCATGTCTGCTGTAGGTGTCAGCAGGCCGCATAAAACATTCCGCTGGGCCACATCCGCCCCCCGGGCCGTAATTTGCCCACCCCTGTCTTAGATGCAGTTGTGGGATGAATTTTAAACATATCAGCTAATACATAGGCTGGTTTACCTAGAATATTTGAAATAATGTGTGTTAAAAAAAATAATTTGTGTACATTCATAATTATAGTAGTTAAATTAAATTATATATAAATATGTGTAAATGTGAGACAGTGTATTTTTTTTTGTACCTGTATTATATCCAAGCTATCCAATGAGAAATATTTATATAATTTAATATATAGATATATTTATTCAAATCATAATATGCATTCATTTATTTGTGGAAATAAAAGAAATGAATTGAAGTATTGTTTGTATATTAATTATTATTATCTTATCTATTAGTATGAAAATTGTAGATCTATTCATTCAAAAGAGGCCCTTAGTGAAACCTGCAGTACCAGGTTCGAATCTCGTTAAAGACTGGTATTTTGAATTTTGGGATACCTCTGAGTCCAACCAGGTTTAATTGGTATTTGACATTAGTTGGGGAAAAGTAAGGTGGTTGTTCATTGTGCTGGCCAAGACATCCTCGTTAACCGTGGTCCACAGAAACAGGTGACCTTTACATCATCTGCCTTATAGATCGTAAGGTCTTTAAAGTTGACTTGTTTATTAAAAAAACAAACATTTTATTTCAAGATCAATTCTTGTAACTATGTAACTGTTTGAATAACAATGGACGCCAAGAACTAGTTGTTTTTTTTATAAAGTAGGCCTACCTTAGTTAGTAATTCAAATCAAGATGTCTGCCTGGTCATGCATTTTGTGTGATGGACTGTTCAGACTTACCGATGGTTCCGGGTTTAAACCCTGCCCATTCCCATCCCTTGTGGAAATCAGTTCTAAAAAGTTAAATCTAAATCTAATCTAGATTGAAAGATTTTAGTCAAGATTATTTTCATAATTTGCCTGTACAGTATTATGCATACAACAAAAGAAACAATGAAGTTAATTTTAAATAATAAATCAAAATATTTAGAAAAACAACTTGCCTTAAATTTTCTTCTTTGCTGCTTGTTTTTTTAATATGTAGTTTTCAAGTCCTTCCTGTTACTCAAAAGAGCTGGTTTTATTAATCTGTATGTGGCTCTGTTCCAAAAGCAATATAATGAAGCCTGCTATGCATCTTCATCTGAAAAATATAAAATGTGATGAATGTTTTTGTGCCAGTTTTTAGTTTAGAATTTATAACTCTGCAATAGTTTAACTTATTAAAAAAATGAAAACATCTGCGGACTCCTCAGCTATTGGGCGATAAAATTAAATTTGACTCTTTTTTCCATATCAGCTATTAAATTTATAATTGAAGTCAACTTGCAGTAGGGGTCGAACCTAATCAGCGAAAGCAATTCTCGCGGGAGTCATAATGAGCGAAGGCCGTTAAAAATAGCATGTTAAAATATTGGAAATTATGCTTCACTTAGTTCTATCATCTAACTTCTTCCATGAAGCATTATAACTATTGTCCTCCTTGTCGCATAAAGCCTAAATTTGTTTTCACTTTCTCATGCTCCACATCTCCTTTCTCTGCTTGGAACTGATGTCTATATAGCCTACGAAACTTGCGATCAATTTTTTTTCTTAAAAGAAATAAAGAAACTACAAAATTCTATCACGCCACCTTCCTACAGGCTACTCCACGTCGTACTACTCTCCATTTCATAAACTCTCGTTACTGCAACTATTTTTTTTAAGAACTTATGTTCAGTGCACTTAATCACCATCAACTCAATCCCCCCCACACACACGCTGATTGACCCAAAGGCAGATCCCGAATGCGATGGATTGATGATGTATGGAGACAGATCTACAACAGCTTGGGTTTCGGGCATGGAGACTAAAGGCTCAGGAGTGAACTTGTAATTTTATAAATGTATATTATATGGTAACTCTTATATTTATTACTAAATATATAGTTCGCGTTGAATTCTGCACTTCTTTTAAACATTTATACACATATTAATCTCATTAATTAGTAACAAGAGGTTAACCAGACAGTTAAAAAAAAAGGAGGAGGGCAAAACAGAGGTCCCCCCCACCCCCACCCCGTATAAGCAGTGTTAAGATCAACTGAAGCGTCATTTCACCCTCACTGGCATAGAGGAAAGTAGCTGCCAGCATATAACCTCTGAGAGACTGTTGGAGAGCTGCGAGTCAAACATTTTAGACGGAAAGAAAATGCAGGAAAATATGCTGGTCGCAACTGGGCGTAGTCATGTGAAACACGTAGTGATGCACTCATCCTTAATCTTCGAAATCGAAGACGTTGGGTTAAGGTTAAAAATAGGCCTATTATTTTAATATTTCAGTTTACAAACAATAACAATAGATAAGACAAAAAGAAAAACAGATTAAATCAGTAACTAAATTATTATTAATGGCTTTTTAAGCTTATAATAGGGGTTTCGCTGAATAGGTTTTCAGTTAAAAAGGTCATTTTGAGCGAACACCCCATAATATTTTTTTTTCAACGGAATGAATAGCCTTAGCTATTCTAGCTAACTATTTCCTCGTCAATTTAGAAGCATAATATGCAAATCGCCTTAAGTTCGGACTATTCTCGTTTATCCGGAAATGTTTTGAGAATGAAATTTCCATACATGTCAACTTTGACCTTTAGCTACGCTTTACTATATGAGGGAAAACAAAAGTGAATATGTGGGAAATGTAGAAAAATGTCTTTGTAACACCATTTTATTAGTTCTGCAGTTACTTTTGAAATAAATAAGAATGGATAAAAAATACCGGGAGGTGTTCGCTTTGTATGCCATTTCGCTGATGGGCCTTTCCTATAGATCTAGATCAGATCTTGTACTACAACTTGTAGTAGTTATACTTATAGATCTAGATCTAGTAGTGAAATCAGATCCACTGAAAGTGAAAGCGAACTGTTGATAATCTAGATAAATCTATAGATCTAGTCTAGAATTAGATCACATGTGTATTGCAAGCTTTGATAGGCTTTACTTTTCTAATTATTTCTAAGTTTTGATTGAGAGGCATCAGTTATGGCAAGGACTAAGGATAATTTGTTTAGTTGATCATCGACGTCAATTCAATTGCCTCATTAAATTTAATAGCCCGGAATAACTTCAAGTATCATAAGGCCTCTCTCAGACAACTCTGACAAGCCTGCCACTGCCGGCTAAGTCTTGGTCTTATAAGTTCTAGATCTAGAATTACAAATCTACAAGGTCTATTTATTTTTAAGTTTTTTTTGCCTACATATAGATTTAGAAGTTGAATAATAAGTCAACACGTAGTGTACAAGAAAACTTTATCAGCAGTCGTCAATCGAACGTAAATCAATATGGTTGTTTATATTGATAAGGGTGAAACCAAATACCGGAAATATCCAAATGTCGGAAATAATACGATACTAGATCTATAAATAAATATTAGGAGATTATAAGACTTGTCTTTGAAAATCAAGATATCTCTTAAACTGTCGCTTCTATTTACGTGAAATTTCGTACACATGTTTCTTTTACCTCCTAGATGCTTACTAAGAACGGGTTTCGATAGAATAAAAACGTTGGGACCACAATTTGCGAAAAACCACAGGCTTGCTATCAAAGCTTTGTATTTTGTTATTGGTATTTCCCAAATCAACTTAATAAGGAAATTATAAGGCTTGTCTCCTAAAATCAAGATATCTCTTAAACTGTCGCTTCTATTCAAGTGAAATCTAGTACACAGGTTCCTTTTACCTCCTAGATGCTTACTAAGAACGGGTTTCGATAGAATAAAAACGTTGGGACCACAATTTGCGAAAAACCACAGGCTTGCTATCAAAGCTTTGTATTTTATTATTGGTATTTCCAAAACAACTTAATAAGGAAATTATAAGGCTTGTCTCCGAAAATCAATATATCTCTTAAACTGTCGCTTCTGTTCAAGTGAAATTTAGTACACAGGTTCCTTTTACCTCCTAGATGCTTACTAAGAACGGGTTTCGATAGAATAAAAACGTTGGGACCACAATTTGCGAAAAACCACAGGCTTGCTATCAAAGCTTTGTATTTTATTATTGGTATTTCCCAAATCAACTATAAATAAATATTAGGAGATTATAAGACTTGTCTTCGAAAATCAAGATATCTCTTAAACTGTCGCTTCTATTTATGTGAAATTTCGTACACAGGTTTCTTTTACCTCCTAGATGCTTACTAAGAACGGGTTTCAATAGAATAAAAACGTTGGGACCACAATTTGCGAAAAACCACAGGCTTGCTATCAAAGCTTTGTATTTTATTATTGGTATTTCCAAAACAACTTAATAAGGAAATTATAAGGCTTGTCTCCGAAAATCAATATATCTCTTAAACTGTCGCTTCTATTCAAGTGAAATTTAGTACACAGGTTCCTTTTACCTCCTAGATGCTTACTAAGAACGGGTTTCGATAGAATAAAAACGTTGGGACCACAATTTGCGAAAAACCACAGGCTTGCTATCAAAGCTTTGTATTTTAGTATTGGTATTTCCCAAATCAACTTAATAAGGAAATTATAAGGCTTGTCTCTGAAAATCAAGATATCTCTTAAACTGTCGCTTCTATTCAAGTGAGATTTAGTACACAGGTTCCTTTTACCTCCTAGATGCTTACTAAGAACGGGTTTCGATAGAATCAAAACGTTGGGACCACAATTTGCGAAAAACCACAGGCTTGCTATCAAAGCTTTGTATTTTAGTATTGGTATTTCCCAAATCAACTATAAATAAATATTAGGAGATTATAAGACTTGTCTTCGAAAATCAAGATATCTCTTAAACTGTCGCTTCTATTTATGTGAAATTTCGTACACAGGTTTCTTTTACCTCCTAGATGCTTACTAAGAACGGGTTTCAATAGAATAAAAACGTTGGGACCACAATTTGAGAAAAACCACAGGCTTGCTATCAAAGCTTTGTATTTTATTATTGGTATTTCCAAAACAACTTAATAAGGAAATTATAAGGCTTGTCTCCGAAAATCAATATATCTCTTAAACTGTCGCTTCTATTCAAGTGAAATTTAGTACACAGGTTCCTTTTACCTCCTAGATGCTTACTAAGAACGGGTTTCGATAGAATAAAAACGTTGGGACCACAATTTGCGAAAAACCACAGGCTTGCTATCAAAGCTTTGTATTTTATTATTGGTATTTCCAAAACAACTTAATAAGGAAATTATAAGGCTTGTCTCCGAAAATCAATAAATCTCTTAAACTGTCGCTTCTATTCAAGTGAAATTTAGTACACAGGTTCCTTTTACCTCCTAGATGCTTACTAAGAACGGGTTTCGATAGAATAAAAACGTTGGGACCACAATTTGCGAAAAACCACAGGCTTGCTATCAAAGCTTTGTATTTTAGTATTGGTATTTCCCAAATCAACTTAATAAGGAAATTATAAGGCTTGTCTCTGAAAATCAAGATATCTCTTAAACTGTCGCTTCTATTCAAGTGAGATTTAGTACACATGTTCCTTTTACCTCCTAGATGCTTACTAAGAACGGGTTTCGATAGAATAAAAACGTTGGGACCACAATTTGCGAAGAACCACAGGCTTGCTATCAAAGCTTTGTATTTTAGTATTGGTATTTCCCAAATCAACTTAATAAGGAAATTATAAGGCTTGTCTCTGAAAATCAAGATATCTCTTAAACTGTCGCTTCTATTCAAGTGAGATTTAGTACACATGTTTCTTTTACCTCCTAGATGCTTACTAAGAACGGGTTTCGATAGAATCAAAACGTTGGGACCACAATTTGCGAAAAACCACAGGCTTGCTATCAAAGCTTTGTATTTTATTATTGGTATTTCCCAAATCAACTATAAATAAATATTAGGAGATTATAAGACTTGTCTTCAAAAATCAAGATATCTCTTAAACTGTCGCTTCTATTTATGTGAAATTTCGTACACAGGTTTCTTTTACCTCCTAGATGCTTACTAAGAACGGGTTTCAATAGAATAAAAACGTTGGGACCACAATTTGCGAAAAACCACAGGCTTGCTATCAAAGCTTTGTATTTTATTATTGGTATTTCCCAAATCAACTTAATAAGGAAATTATAAGGCTTGTCTCTGAAAATCAAGATATCTCTTAAACTGTCGCTTCTATTCAAGTGAGATTTAGTACACAGGTTCCTTTTACCTCCTAGATGCTTACTAAGAACGGGTTTCGATAGAATCAAAACGTTGGGACCACAATTTGCGAAAAACCACAGGCTTGCTATCAAAGCTTTGTATTTTATTATTGGTATTTCCCAAATCAACTATAAATAAATATTAGGAGATTATAAGACTTGTCTTCGAAAATCAAGATATCTCTTAAACTGTCGCTTCTATTTATGTGAAATTTCGTACACAGGTTTCTTTTACCTCCTAGATGCTTACTAAGAACGGGTTTCAATAGAATAAAAACGTTGGGACCACAATTTGAGAAAAACCACAGGCTTGCTATCAAAGCTTTGTATTTTATTATTGGTATTTCCAAAACAACTTAATAAGGAAATTATAAGGCTTGTCTCCGAAAATCAATATATCTCTTAAACTGTCGCTTCTATTCAAGTGAGATTTAGTACACAGGTTCCTTTTACCTCCTAGATGCTTACTAAGAACGGGTTTCGATAGAATCAAAACGTTGGGACCACAATTTGCGAAAAACCACAGGCTTGCTATCAAAGCTTTGTATTTTAGTATTGGTATTTCCCAAATCAACTTAATAAGGAAATTATAAGGCTTGTCTCCGAAAATCAAGATATCTCTTAAACTGTCGCTTCTATTCAAGTGAAATTTAGTACACAGGTTCCTTTTACCTCCTAGATGCTTACTAAGAACGGGTTTCGATAGAATCAAAACGTTGGGACCACAATTTGCGAAAAACCACAGGCTTGCTATCAAAGCTTTGTATTTTATTATTGGTATTTCCCAAATCAACTATAAATAAATATTAGGAGATTATAAGACTTGTCTTCAAAAATCAAGATATCTCTTAAACTGTCGCTTCTATTTATGTGAAATTTCGTACACAGGTTTCTTTTACCTCCTAGATGCTTACTAAGAACGGGTTTCAATAGAATAAAAACGTTGGGACCACAATTTGAGAAAAACCACAGGCTTGCTATCAAAGCTTTGTATTTTAGTATTGGTATTTCCCAAATCAACTTAATAAGGCTTGTCTTCGAATCAAGAAATTTCTTAAATTAATTGTTGTTTGTAATCCATTTTTTTTTTTTTGTGATTGCTTTTTCGGAATCGACTTTTTTGTAATGACTGTTTTGAATCGGACCTATGTTGGGTTTTTTTTTTTTTGTGGTTACTTAGAATCAACTTCTACTCTTTTGGTGGTGGCTGATTGAATAGACTTGTGCATTTTTCATAACCGCTGCTTGGACTCTATATGAACATTATTCGTAGTTTCTGTTTTGAATCGACCTGTTTGTTATTTGTTGTGGCTATTTGAAATCGGCTTGTGCTTTTTTTGGGGGGGATAGATCTTTAAAATCGGACTTCTGAGTAGTTAAGGGGGATGCACAGTGAGAAAACATCGATCTAGGTCAAAAATATCGATATTTTAAAATTAATTGATTTTAATAGTTTAAAATGTCTAGAAAACGAATTCCCTATCAGAATACTAAAAAAACTGCGCTTTATACATCAATTTTGTATTTTAAAAGTAGATGTATAAGCAAAATTTTGATGTTTTGGTTAAAAATCAACATTTTGTAAGCTAAAGTTGATAAGCTAATGTACGCTCTTATCCCTAACAGATGGTATCGATACAAAGGTCTACTTTTCTAGTTCCGATTATGAGCATGGTTTCTCATTCTATAAATATAAACTTTCAAAATACGTCACTACCTCTTTTTTTTTCCTATATCCTCATATACACACTCACTAAGCCATATTTACGCATGCGCACTATCAAAGCTACATTGGTAACTATGACAACAAAATTTGCACGCATGCGCACATGACGTGAACCGGTCCTCCTTCTGTAAACAAAGCTTCCTTCACATCAACACTCGATTCATTATTCAAACTCAGAAATGCCAACAAAAGGTTAGATCTATATGTTTGGAAAGAAAAAACGTTACTGTAAGCCCAGAGGAAGACATGCTTCAAAGACAAATGCATAATTACAAAGGTAAGTCTAGATCTAGAGTTTTTTATTTACTAGACCAGCGCGTGCTTACACATAAAATATTAAAAATACAGAGTAGAGATAATAAAAAATCATAATGAAACCTTTGCTTCATCAATCTTTGAATTAGACAAACGCAACGTGTTTATCATATCAATGAATCACATCTAGATCTATATAATATAGATCTAGACATTAAATAAATATCATGAAAGTGATTGCAAACATAGAGATCTATCCTTTTCTAGATCTAGTATAGATTAGGGACATAGATCACATTAGAACTAGTTTACTAGAATGACTAGATATTCTAGATTGACTAGATCTAGACATCTATATAGATCTCTAGATTCTAAATCTAGATTATCATGTAGTTGTAGGACTTCAACTTGGTCTTTTTTTTTTTAAGATCTAATACATATATCAAGGTTCGTAAGCGGTCTGGAAAAAGTCTGGAATTTCAAAATTCAGATTTCAGTCTTAAAAAAGTCTGGAAAATTGCTACTTTTCGAGGCAATTTTGTTAAATGTCTGGAAAAAGTCTGGAATTTGAAAAAAAAATTAATCCGATGTCATTCAGCCCTCAGGCGCCGTAACGTAAAATGCTAGGCTGCTAGATGTAGTTGGGCATAGAGGCTTCCATTAATAGGCCTACTAGATCTATCTATTCATTATTGTGAAAGCACGCGCAATCCACGGCATGTCGGTGAAATGCCAGCCAATTTCTAGACGGTGTACTGCAGACTTAAATCAGATTTAGTAATAGATCTAGTCCTAGACTAGTAACTAGTTTATTATGACTGCTGTTATCTTATATAATACAGACGTTACTTCAAAAAAGATGATGATTAGAAGATGTTATTCTATATTATCTAGATGGTCGATCAAATTTCAGTTAGGCTACCAAAGGTCGGGAAGTTTTTGGCCTAGATTTATTTATGCGTGGGCGAAACTCCCCCCCCCCCTTTTTAAATAAAGAAAACAAATATATCTCGTCAATGACGTCAATATAGAATATATATAGAGAGAGAGTCTAGATCTAGATCTTGAGTCTAAACCAAAAATATTTGGCAACAAGAATGACTTACTAGATCTAGGTCTACTACTAGATTTAAAAGTCTCGATCTATTCGCGACTTAGATAGTTTACTAGATCTAGGTCTACTACTAGATTTAGGCTCGATCTATGACTATGCGCGACTTTTATTACTAGATCTATATCTGTTCTAGGTCTACTAGATCTACTAAATTCTACTAGACTAGATTACTAGATTTAGTCTTGATCTATGCACCACTTCTTAATAGATCAAGGTTTTCTACTAGCCTAATGTTAGCCTCGATCTATGTGTGATTACCCCCCCCCCCCCCAATTAAATAAAGAAAACAAATTATATTATAATATATCTAGTCAACATAGAATATGCCTATAAGATCGGTAAAACTTCCCATCGAAGGCCCCTAGTTTTTTAGGTTAATTATTTGGCAGCTGTCTATGCGCACTTGAGTCTAAACTAAAAGACTAGGCCTTTAGAATGACTTCCATTACTAGGTCTAGAATTAGATTTAGTCTTCATCTATGCGTGAATTAGATTACTAGATCTAGGTCTACTACTAGATTTAGTACCTAATTTAGTCTCGATCTATGCGCGATTCCCTCCCCCCCCCCCCTTCCCCAGTTAAGTAAAGAAAACAAGTTATATTATATCTAGTCAACATAGAATATAGATCTAGATCTTAGTCTAAACTAAAAGATAAAAGACTAGAGCACAAGAATGACTTAGATTACTAGGTCTGCAACTAGATTTAGTCTCGATCTATGCACGATTACCCCCCCCCCCCTTTTTTTTTTTCCCCCAAATCTATTCAATGTAGAATATAGATCTTGAGTCTAAACTCAAAAACTAAAAAGACTTAGAATACTAGATCTACTACTAGATTTAGTCTTGATCTAAGTCTAGATTTAGATCTAGCATACTTAGCATATAGATCTATAATTATAATCTAGTATGGTTATGATATAGATTTAGATCTAGATATCAATATTATCAATTTTACCCCGTTAAAAAAAAACAAGTCAGTATTCACATAGGCCTATTGTGAATTAGACATAAGTAAGCCACTACTACAAATTAAATTTCAAGTTCAATACAGTTAATCTATCTCTAGATCTTTATTTAAAATTATCTCCTCCAATAGAATTATAGGCCTACTAGAGGTAGGCCCTCTAACCTAGGCTAGTCTAAATAAGTCTTTACTTTTTAACTAGTGTCTAATGTTTAAGCCACTAAATATCTATATAAAAATTATAAAACTATTGGACTAGTTATGAGATTAAGAATAAGATTTTACAACTAAGTTAGGCCTATTAAACTATATAGGGCCTATTAAATTTCCCAAGTCTAAGTGCTACAAGATTAGTGACTTTTTTTTCCCCCTTGTATCGTATGTTCCTTAATAATTGAAAATTATTATTACACCCTAGTCCAAACCTCCCACAGTACGACAGGGGTTAGTTATTGGCAGGGTTTGAACCCAAGATCACGAATACAGCAGTCCAGAGCACATATGGCATGCTCAGGTAGCCATCCTTTTTACTGTTAGTAAGTCTGGAAAACATCTGGAAAATGTCTGGAATTCATTTTCACAAAAGTTGTATGAACCATGTTATATAGATCTACATGTAACATGTCTCTTTACATTTTTTACTTTTGATGATTAATACAATATTTGATTCCTAAAATGCATTATAAAATTTAAAATAATCTTCATGTTGTACATAAATAGATGTGACGTGTACTTTCATACTATTGAATTTTTTTTTAAAGAACCTCTAATTTTTTTTATTTGTTTGCAGCTCTGTTTTGGATACAGCTGGATCTGAAGCAGCAACAACGCAGCCTGCAAGTGCAGCTGAACGAAAAATAATTCTAACTGCAATTACTAACGCTGATAACACCAATAAGAGGCTGCCTGAAGATTTCATATACGTCATGATGAATTCAATGGAATTGACCACAATGGTCTCCTTGTTGTGCTGTCCACATTGCTTTGACAAAAAATTAACCATGTGCATCACACAATCAAAAGGCATGGCTCATTTGATTAAAATCAAATGCCTAAATTGTGAAACATATTTGTGGCCTGACTGGACCTAAAAAAAAAGTAATAATGTTCATCTGGATATTAATGTCCGCGCTGTCGCTGCATTAAAAGAATCTGGAATCTCGCATTCTAAATTTGATAGGTTTTGTGGACTTATGAGTATGCCCTGCATGCACAGAAATACTTATAACAATCTAGCTAACATAGTCAACACTGCTATAATTGAAGCTGGTGAAGAATGTATGATTAGGGCATCTGCTGTTGTGCATGGAAGAAACATTTCACAACCTCTGACTACAGATGATAGAATAAGTTCAACAGGCTGTCCTGTTATTACAGTTTCTTTCGATGGGACTTGGCATAAAAGGGGCCACTCATCTCATTCAGGAATTGGCACAGTTATTGATTTTGATACTGGACTCGTCATCGACACCGAAGTCCTATCAAATTATTGCTGTATTTGTGATTCAAACTCTGCAGAACTAAATTTTGATGCCTCTAAGCATATGTGTCAAAAAAACTTCAGTGGCTCAGCAAATGCAATGGAGGCCGCAGCAGCATCCAAAATTTGTTCTCACTCTGTGGCATCAGAAAACTTGTTTATGGCATGATGCTGTGTGATGGCGATAGTAAATCACATTCATCTGCCATTACCAACTCAGGATATGATGTAGAAATCTTAAAAGAGGACTGCATTAACCACATCTCAAAAAGAATGTTTAATGCTTTGAACAATTTAAAAATGTCTAACAAAAAAGAACTAAATTATAGGCTTACAAAGCCAAAAATTGAAAAAATTACAAATAACTATTCCAAAGTTCTGCGCCAAAATGCTCCTGACATTCAAAAAAATGAAGCTGGCTGTTATGGGCTCATTTTTTCATATGATGAGCTCAGACCTAGATCATAACCACAGGTTGTGTCCTGATGGCACTACATCTTGATGTCACACTTTAAGAGAATTGAGCATGAGCACCGGGCAGAGGTTCTAGAAGGTCCAACCTATCAATCAGGCCATTTTAATGAATAGTTTTTTTATTATCTATTATGTTATGTTATGTAAATATTCCCTTTTTTTTTCATTTTTATGGTTGCAATAAATATTTTATATCATTTTAAAAACTTTAAATGCGTTTTTCTCAAAATGTATTTTTAGGTGCATGTTGTCCACAAGAATCTCAAAATCTTTAGTTCTGTATAATTTAGACTAATAATTTTTCACATGTAGTTTATTGATAGTATATCATAGGTAATAGGCTGAAAAAATTTTCAATATGTTTAATTTTCATAAAAAAAAGAAAAATAATGATGTGACCGCAGGTGAAAAATGTGGTCGAAAAAAAATAAAAATTTTAAAAATTCATTTTGAGGTTATGATGCGACAAAATGTATTTAACCCATATAAATTTTTTTTTAGTATACACTTCTTTCACTACATCTTTAATTAGGTGATTTAATGGCTGAAGGTTACAACACATGACTTCTGAACCTGGTAAAGACAAGGGCTTTGAGATTCAGAATATTTATGATACCTCAAAGTCCACCAAACTCTAATGGGTACTAAAAATTAGAGTGTGGTATCAGCCAGGATAACCAACTACTTAGTAGGCTAAAGTTTATATTATTGATTAACATGCATGGCTAGATTCAGTGGCGTCACTAGGGTCGGTGTCACCTAGTGCGGTAGGCTCAGGGGTCCCCCCCCCCCCCCCCCCCCCCAAGGAAAACGAAATCTCTCCCTAAAAACAAACAACTATTGTGTGTTTTTTTTTGTTTCTTAAAATTGAACAATAAAACTGTAAGCTAAATTATTGATTTGTTACACCCGAATTCAGGCAGTGTTATCACGGATTGGAAAGCAGGAGCCATCTTTCAAAAAGCACGGCCAATTTGAACAAACAAATCAATTAGCTTGGAGATGAAATCCACCTACTCAAAACAATCATTGTCCCAACGCCACCTTGAAAAAAGACTGAGCAGTGACGGCTGAGAAGGATCATTTGAATAACATACCGAGATAATGCTACCAATAGAGAAATATTTTCCAGCACAGGCATTCGCCGTCTACGGAAAGAGGCGACTGAACGTCGATTGACATTTGTGAGATACATCATTAGTGTCAATGTGTAATGCTGAGTTCTTGCTTCCTGAAGTACTCTAGACACGTGACAAGACGAATATTATAAACTAACTGAAGCTCGTTTCAACAGACAAACATGAAGTTTACTTTACTACAATAATAATGCACTGCACTCCTTGTTAGTGCTACAAGTCAAGAAATAATAAGCAATCCTATCCGCATAGCAGCGGTATCAAATGTATCAATCACGTCCGCATCTCAGCGGGTAACAATAAGAACAATTACTACTAGTGACACTGGAGCTTCAACTATAGATATCCATTGAAATAAGAATAATACCTTAATATTCAATAAGCACATAATGAAATCAACTTTCAAATATTATTAATCATTAGTCCATCGACTTTCATCCTATATAGATATATATACACCAGTCCAGGAAGCAACGTCCAACCTTCCTGGACCGGGAGCAAAACCTTACTGACTTGACTTGACTTGACTGAACTCAAAGTCAACTTTATTCATTCTACTTCCTGTTTTCTACATCAGGAATTCCACGTGTCTTTTAAACTCTTAACATGACGTGAACTTTAGATCATGCAATATCAACTAAGACTGTGACAATTAGACAATTAGAAAGTATAACGGACTTAGGTTAGTTCTTTGAGGGGCTATTTAAATGCCCCAATTGTATATTGTCAAGAGAGGGGTGTGTAAAAAGTGAAATTGTGTGTGTGTGTTTGTTTATTTTATTAGTTGAGTTGTAGATTGTTTTTAGCACGGGGTTTTTCAAGGGGGGGGGGGGAGGGGACAATAAGGTTTCCTGTGGTCCGTCTAGTCAGAAAGCTGACCTTGTCTGAGTAGGGTGTTGGTGATTGTTTTTCGGTTATTATGCCTAGAGTAAGGAGATGTTATATTATTATTATGTGTGCGTACTGAATATTTGGGGTAATGCTATGATGTGTCATGATACCCTTATGTAATATATTATATATTATATTGTTTGCAGTAAATAAATACTAATTTTCTACTCCTTCGTTGAGTGTACTTTATAATACTTGTACGCTTGTAGAGAACTACATAAAGTAACTAATCTTTTACAGACCAGTGTAACAAACCGTGTTAGTTATTATAATGGTAGGGCTAAATTCATAGTTGCACGAGATTGTAAGATCCTGGTCAACAGGTCCAGGTGAATGTGTGTAAGGAGTCAAGGACAGATGAGAGAGCGAGTTGGTGACTGGGGCACAAATGAGAGAAAGTGCATATACTTTCAGAGGTTAGTTTAGAGAACTTTAGACTATAGTTTGGGTTTGAGTAAGTCGAGAGCTTATTAGTAGGAAAGTTTTATCGTAGATAGTCTTTGTTGGTGAGCGTTGTATTTTCTTTTGCGTTTATCTGCGTACGGGACGTACTACTTAATACGTAAATACGTAGAATAGTTAATAAAGTGTTTCATTAACTATAAAGTTCTGAGATGTGTCTATTTAAAGAGTAGCCTATGTTCATAGGGCCGGATTTAGGACAGGACATGGTGGAGCTACTGCCCCAGTGAATCCACAAGAAAGGGGCCTCCACAGGATTTTAAGTCTCAAAATTTTGACGTTTCAGCCACTTTTATGTTTGTTGTTTTTTGTTTAGAACATTGTGTCCGATAAAACTTTAAATTTTACGATTGACAAGAAAGAAGTGTATGCTTGTATCATGCTTACAACTTAGAAATGCAGTTTTGAATCTCTACGGCAGTGCGTCAAACCAGGACCTTACCCTCCACAAACTCAAAGATAAATTAAATGTACCTTCTTTGTTTAACTAAAAAAATACAATAAAAATTTTGTTTAAGAGTCTATAAAGTATAAAGTAGAATAAATCTACTTTGTTTCTTTCTTCCAAAACATGGCATATAGTTTTATTATTAATAAGTGGATTTTTTAATTTATGATTTTGAAAAAGTGTACGGGGCTCTACAAAATTTCTACCCCGGGGGCCTCCACATAGTTAAATGTTTCTGTCGTCAAGAAGCTAACTAAGGCTTAGAGTCGCTTTCCAGTTACCCAACCCCCTAGACAATGACGTTTACAGCCAGGGCAACTCTTGAGATAGGCCAGCGGTTCTCAACCTTTTTAGTGCTGCAACCCCCTAATAAGATTCTCCACTAAGCATCGAACCCCAACCGTAATTTTTTATTCGTTCACGGACCAAGTTCAATCGCAATTGGCTAATGTTATAAAATCCTAATCGAAATGTCTATATTTGATATTAAACTGTTAATCAGCCCTGAGTTGTCAAGTTCTTTGAATTGGTTGTGTCGTGTGGTACAGTTTGCAGAGAATCTGGGTAGTGAGAAACGTTACAATATATATATATCTTTGCCAGTGCTACAAAGCCAAGCAGCTTAATGACTTATAAGTAGATTAGCAAAGTATAAAAGATATAATGAGAAACATGGTAGTCTTAGACCAAGCTTAATTTAATGATTTAGATATAGTCTTTTTTTTCTCAAGACTTTGCAGCTACCTTCGTGTACAAATAAAATGACATTGTGCAAAATTTTGAACGCCAGAGTCTTTAGAAAATGTGAATATGTTTATCTTCATGCATAGTGAAAACGAGATTGAATGAATTCTTGTGAATACAATGACATTGTGCTTATTTTTGTGTGAAAATAGCAAATCTTTGGTCACGAAGTAACATTTTGTTTACACTACAGATGATTATATTGTGATTCGCCTCCTGTAACCATATTTTCTTCATAGAGAATGTATGTTTAACTCTTATAAAATAATTGATTTAATAGAGAAAACTTTTTCAAAGTATTATTATAAAAATTAAAGTGAGTTTACTACTTAACAGTACTTTGTAGTTGGGCTTCTAAGATTGTAATTGATTAACTTTTAATGCCCTTTTTTCATTGCTCTTTTTATGGTCACTAATAGAAGTTGCTGTAAACTGGTATGCTCCTCCTGACATCCTCCAAAACTTAGTCAGTCATCATTGACACTTAAACATAACAATTCTCAATCTTATCATTGACACTAAGTCATTACCATTCTCAATCTAATCATTGACACTAATACATTACCATTCTCAATCTAATCATTGACACTATGACATTACCATTCTCAATCTAATCATTAACACTAAGTCATTACCATTCCCAATCTAATCATTGACACTAAGACCTTCCATTCTTAATTTAATCATTGACACTAAGTCATTACCATTCTCAATCTAATCATTGACACTAAGTCATTACCATTCTCAATCTAATCATTGACACTAAGTCATTATCATTCTTAATCTAATCATTGACACTAAGACATTATCATTCTCAATCTAATCATTGACACTATGACATTAACATTCTCAATCTAATCATTGACACTATGACATTAACATTCTCAATGTAATCATTGACACTAAGACATTACCATTCCCAATCTAATCATTGACACTAAGACCTTCCATTCTTAATCTAATCATTGACACTAATTCATTACCATTCTCAATCTAATTATTGACACTAAGTCATTACCATTCTTAATCTAATCATTGACACTAAGACATTATCATTCTCAATCTAATCATTGACACTATGACATTAACATTCTCAATGTAATCATTGACACTAAGACATTACCATTCTCAATGTAATCATTGACACTAAGACATTACCATTCTCAATGTAATCATTGACACTAAAACCTTCCATTCTCAATGTGATCATTGACACTAAGACATTACCATTCTCAATGTAATCATTGACAATAAGTCATTACCATTCCCAATCTAATCATTGACACTAAGACCTTCCATTCTTAATCTAATCATTGACACTAATTCATTACCATTCTCAATCTAATTATTGACACTAAGTCATTACCATTCTTAATCTAATCATTGACACTAAGACATTATCATTCTCAATCTAATCATTGACACTATGACATTAACATTCTCAATGTAATCATTGACACTAAGACATTACCATTCTCAATGTAATCATTGACAATAAGTCATTACCATTCCCAATCTAATCATTGACACTAAGACCTTCCATTCTTAATCTAATCATTGACACTAATTCATTACCATTCTCAATCTAATTATTGACACTAAGTCATTACCATTCTTAATCTAATCATTGACACTAAGACATTATCATTCTCAATCTAATCATTGACACTATGACATTAACATTCTCAATGTAATCATTGACACTAAGACATTACCATTCTCAATGTAATCATTGACACTAAAAAATTACCATTCTCAATGTAATCATTGACACTAAAAAATTACCATTCTTAATCTAAAAATTGACATAACATTCTCAATGTAATCATTGACACTATGACATTACCATTCTCAAGGTAATCATTGACACTATGACATTACCATTCTCAATGTAATCATCGACACTAAGACACTACCATTCTCAATCTAATCAATGACACTAAGACATTACCATTCTCAATCTAATCATTGACACTATGACATTACCATTCTCAATCTAATCATTGACACTAAGTCATTACCATTCCCAATCTAATCATTGACACTAAGACCTTCCATTCTTAATCTAATTATTGACACTAAGTCATTACCATTCTCAATCTAATCATTGACACTAAGGCATTACCATTCTCAATGTAATCATTGACACTAAGTCATTACCATTCTCAATCTAATCATTGACACTATGGCATTACCATTCTCAATGTAATCATTGACACTAAAAAATTACCATTCTCAATGTAATCATTGACACTAAAAAATTACCATTCTTAATCTAAAAATTGACATAACATTCTCAATGTAATCATTGACACTATGACATTACCATTCTCAATGTAATCATCGACACTAAGACACTACCATTCTCAATCTAATCAATGACACTAAGACATTACCATTCTCAATGTAATCATTGACACTATGACATTACCATTCTCAATCTAATCATCGACACTAAGACCTTCCATTCTTAATCTAATCATTGACACTAAGTCATTACCATTCTCAATCTAATCATTGACACTAAGTCATTACCATTCTCAATCTAATCATTGACACTAAGTCATTACCATTCTCAATCTAATCATTGACACTAAGTCATTACCATTCTTAATCTAATCATTGACACTAAGACATTATCATTCTCAATCTAATCATTGACACTATGACATTAACATTCTCAATGTAATCATTGACACTAAGACATTACCATTCTCAATGTAATCATTGACACTAAGACCTTCCATTCTCAATGTAATCATTGACACTAAGACATTACCATTCTCAATGTAATCACTGACACTATGACATTAAATTCTCAATCTAATCATTGACTCTAAGACATTACCATTCTCAATGTAATCATCGACACTAAGACATTACCATTCTCAATCTAATCATTGACACTAAGACATTACCATTCTCAATCTAATCAATGACACTAAGACATTACCATTCTTAATGTAATCATTGACACTATGACATTACCATTCTCAATCTAATCATTGACAATAAGTCATTACCATTCTCAATCTAATCATTGACACTAAGTCATTATCATTCTTAATCTAATCATTGACACTAAGACATTATCATTCTCAATCTAACCATTTGTACCGTCTTGAATGGTGTGAATGTTGATTGAATTAGGGTATTAGGGCCTCTTCTGGCTTTGATGTAGTGTTCTTGTATTCTTAATTAAACACATCACATATTATGGATAAAATAATCACAAACTCCTCTCTGGCAGACGAATATTTATTACATCAAATAATAGTTCAGAAAGTAGGCTCAGCCATAAAATATCATCACGAATTATTTCACATCAAATACAAACTACATCCATAGAAAAAGCTCCAATTAGGTACTCATATTATTTAATCCAATTTCATAAAACAGAGACACCTACGTCTCTTGATACATCATGGCGCTAACTTAGTAAAAAAAACGTGGTCGTGTGATCAAAAATGGTACCTCTTTGCTTGACAATGTGTAAGACCCATTTTCACGTGAACTGAAATCATCTTGTGCATCTCACTTTAATCATAGTGTTACACCATTGACACTAAGACATTACCATCCTCAATCTAATGATTGTCTCAGTTTTATCATTGACACTAAAACATTACCATCCTCAATCTAATGATTGTCTCAGTTTTATCATTGGCACTAAGACATCACTATTCTCAATGTAATCATTGACACTAAGACATTGCCATCCTCAATCTAATGATTGTCTCACTTTTATCATTGGCACTAAGACATTACTATTCTCAATGTAATCATTGACACTAAGACATTACCATTCTCAATCTAATCAATGACACTAATACATTACCATTCTCACTGTTATCATTGGCACTACGACATTACCATTTTCAATGCAATCATTGACACTAAGACATTACCATTCTCAATCTAATCAATGACACTAAGACATTACCATTCTCACTGTTATCATTGACACTAAGACATTACCATTCTCAATCTAATCATTAACACTAAGACATTACCATTCTCCATCTAGACAAAATTTACATGGTCACAGTTTAAAAGTGAGTAAAGCAACAAACAACAATTAAATTTAAGAATCTATTATTCATTACCCAGCTCAAATACAAACAGATGCTTAGATAATAATAAATAATTAATAATATAAATAAAAAATTAGTATAAAAAATATCAATAGTGCAACAATTTTTTTTTTTTGCATTTGCACAGTAACAGAACTGGTATAGAAAAATACAAAAGACAAATGTGGGAGCCACCGCTGGGCCAAAGTAAAAACACAGCATATTTGTATTTTTTTTAAGCATTGTTCACCCCAGCAGCAGTAAATCTCTACATGGCAAAATAACAAAGCAAAATTTGAGTAATAGTTTAATAATAATAATGATGCTGAAGATAAAACATGAGTGCAGTGTTTTCATAAACCCTATTACAACCTACTTTCCTCTATGGCAAAAAGGTGCCTGAGTTAATCTTTATAGTGCTTACAGGAGTACCCCGTTACGCCATCCTTGAAGATACCATTTGGCATGCAGTCGCCCCCCCCATGTGGGATAATTTTCCAACCCATCACAGCTGTTGAATAAGTATTTCTTCTATACTACCCACACCAGCCTCCAGCAGAACATTTTTTTAAGGTAGTTCTGCCAGTGTATGAAAGTTTGGTGAGAACTACTGCTTGGATATATATATATATATTTAATTGTGAAACTTGAAAAATCTTCTTTTTATGAAACAAAACTAAATATAACTTTTATTACAACATAACACTAACCCTAATACTAACCTAGATGAAATGAAATAAATCTAGTAGCAATAATATAAAATGGTATTTTAAACAAAATCTAACTCACTACAAAAAACCTGTCTGTACAGTTTCAGATCCCTGGGTAATTTGCATTACACTAGACCATTTTTGTAATTTCACCATCCTCACTGCATATCCGCCAACCAATCGCTAATTTCTCAACGTTACCTTGGAAACACCCACACACACACACTCCATAATTTTGAGATCTTGTTTTCTAGTCTTAACATTATGAAAGATAACGATCTAAAAGGTTAATAGTTATTGAGCTAACAAACTAATATTAGAAAATGGTAAAATAAAAAAATCACTGAATACAATATATTTACAGGGTGCGTCAAAAAAAATGTATACACACTTTGAACTGTCATAGACAATTTATTTCCCATTCTACAATGCTAAATTTCAGCACATGGAAAGCTTAATGTCTAATTAAAGTCAAAGTCATCAAGATAAGGCAGAGGAAATGGTTGGGAGGGAGGGGGTCTGTCAATGAACGTTGAATGGTGTAATATTGAGTTCTTACTTCCTGAAGTACTCTAGACACGTGACAAGACAAACACTATACGACTGACTCAAGTCCGTTCAGCAGACAACATGAAGTTTATTTTACTATAATAATAATAATATACTGCACTCCTTGTTAGTGCTACAAGTCAAGAAATAATAATCCTATCCGCATAACAGCGGTATCAAAAGTATCCAATACGTTAACAACAAATCATGTCTGCATCTCAGCGGGCAACACTGTGTAGAAATATAGATTAACTAATACATGTCTCAAAAGACCACTGGCAACAACTGCCCACAAGTTACTTTCTAACTGAAATTACTACAGACTTTTCTAAGTCGCTACTGTCCATCCCGGACTAAAATATACTTGACCACTCGGTCCAAAGAATAACACTTGACTTCTAACTTGACTTCACTTGACTGCTTTACTTGACTGACTGACTGACTTCAAAGTCAACTTTATTCATTCTACTTCCTGTTTTCTACATTAGGAATTCCACGTGTCTTTTAAACTATTAACATGATGTGAACTTTAGATCATGCAATGTCAACTAAGACTGTGACATTACGCCCTTTCCCTCAAAAAAAAAAGATTTTGTAAAAATCTTTTGAAATTTAAGTAATAATACTATTATATGTATAGTCACATCTTTTGAGAGAGAAATAATCCATACAAATGTACAATGTGTGCTATAATCTCTGGCACATGTCTTATCATGCCATCAAAAAATTTGATGAGACTAATATATGGTCTCATTTGACCTTACAATATTTGAAAAAATATTTGTCTGTGTAGACAATACTCATAGTTGTCAACATTACTCAAAAAGCAAGTGTTTCTTTACACAAAATTTCAAAGTAAATTCTCAATTTATCAAAAGAATGCTTTCAATATTAATTTTACAAAGGAATGAGCAGCCATGAAAAATGCTCGTATACAAATATACTTAGTTTATCCCATCAGGTTACATAATCAAATGAAAAATATTGACAATGGTTACATGGTCAAATGAAAAGATATTGACAATGTTCTTTAAAATAAATCAATGCAAGTGAAATGTATCTATAATAAATATTTATGTTGTCTCAATGGTTTATGTACAAAAATAATGGCAATGTTTTGACAATGCTACTAAATCATGAAAGTCAAGAAAATATATTCTTTAATGATGATTTATGAGGAACATATTTAAATCATCAAAGTCATAAGCATATTAAAGCATCAAGGTCGTTATCATGATATTCATTTGGCTCATATGTCTTACTGTGAGCACAAAAAGTTCTTTTAACATAAGTGTAAGTTACAATCTTCTCTCGAAAAAATGAATCAGCTTTTCACGTTATGTAACATCAAATATGTTACTTCGAGCCATTAATAGTGCTCTAATAGTCTTCATCACTCAAATACAATGTTCTATTCAAAAATCAAATATATTACTTTGAGCCATTAATAGTGCTCCAATAGTCTTCATGAATCAAGTACAATGTTCTTTCAAAAATCAAGTATATTACTTCGAGCCATTAATCATGCTTCGATAGTTTTCTCATATCCATACAATATTCTTCTCAAAATTAGTGTTATCATCACATAATATAAAATATACTGCTTGAGCCATCAATAATGCTCCAAAAGTTTTGTCATTAAATACAATCTTCTCAAAAAATATCAGTGTCTACATCACACATCATCAAATATATTACTTCACGAGCCATCAATAATGCTCCAATAATTTTCTCATATTAAATACAATCTTCTCAAAAAGTCAGTGTCTACGACACACATCAAATGTATTGCTTCACGAGCCATCAATAATGCTCAAATAATTTTCTCATATTAAATACAATCTTCTCCTCAAAAAATCAGCGATTACATCACACATTATATATATTACTTCATGAGCCATCAATAATGCTCCAATACTTCTCATATTAAGTACAATCTTCTATTCAAAGATTCAGTTTGCATTACACAGTATCAATTATTTTTCAAGCCATCAGTAATGCTCAAATACATCTCACTAATTAAATACAATATTCTTTTCAAAAAATCATTGTTTGCATTACATATCATCAAGTGTATCGTTTCAAGCCTCGAATTAAGCTCAAATAGTCTTCAAAACTGATATGTGGGAAAAAATAAATTCATCAGTGAAGATCAATGTCACAGTCATATCTATACAATTTACAAAGGTTATGTACATTTGAAAAAATGAAAAATACATTTCAATAAATAGTGTCACATACTCAGGTTTTAATATGACTGCGTTCTGTTCAAATGGACTCTTGGAAAAATAATTTACACATATGCAAAAATTGGGCACACATGACCTTTTGAAGTGTCATGTGTACAAATACAATCAAAGTTATATGTAGAATATGGCATCAACAGATTCAATGAATTACACTTGTACTGGCTAATGAGTCCTTAACGGTGCTAGTGTTATGTAAAATAGTGTGATAATTATAGTTGTTGACTTATGTGAACAATGTCATTGTTTAGTTATATTACTGATATTTAGTGATTTTGTGATGGTGTTGTATCCTATTGTATAATAAACAAAATTGTATGTTGTGCTGCCCTATGTCTAGCTTGCTAACTACTTGTGTCATGTGTGTTTCCAGTTCTAATGTTACTGTTTCGTGATGCGTTGTCCAGCCCGTTTGTAAGTAATGGATAGGAATTATTTTCTAGAGTTGAGTTCATGAATGCTACATGTTCGTGAGTGTCGATGGTTGCGGCTGAGTTGTCATAACTGCTAGGGCGTCTATGGATTCTATTGTTGCTGTTACTTTGCCATCTGTTTGAAGTATTTCTGTTGTATCTGTTTCGTTCGTAGCCATCACGTCTGGATTGTCTGTGATAGTTCTGAAAGTTGTTGGTATTGTATTGCTGTCTTCTTTGATAGTTCTGGAAGTTGTAATTATCGTTGTTGGTGTTGTATTGCCTTCTTCTATCATTAGGGCTGTAACTTTGGGTTGCTCTGCTGTTTCTTCTGTTGTCATATTTATTGTCTCGATATGTGCCACTTTGATACTGGAAAGTGCTTCTGTTGATTGATCTACATTGGCTCTTTATGTGACCCTTTATGCCGCAGTTAAAGCAGGTTTTATTGTTGCTGCTGTATTTGAATTTACTTGAATCAGTGTTAATGGTGGCAGCTATTTGATGGTCTCTTCTGTCGATGGTGTGATTGGGATGGCTGTCTTTGAATAAATTCAGGTTAGTTATGAGTTCTGTTTCGTTTTTAATTTTCTTCTCTTTCAGGAAAGTGAAAATGTTGTCTGTAACATTCAATAGTACACTGTCAATTAAGAACATATCAATGATTTGGTCTGGTCTCGTCATATCACAGTTGGAGAGTTCAAGCCACTTTAAGATATTTTGCTTAATTTCAAAAATAATTCTGTTGTAATCACCGTTCTTTTGCAATCTGATGTCTCGAAAGAGTTTTCTGTAGTGGTCCTCGGATTTGCCAAAGTGTTCGAGGAGTCTGTTTTTCACAGCCTTGTAGTCAGTCTTTTGTTCGGGTGTCAGGGTGGCTATTATGTTCAGCGGTTCACCTGCAAGATTGGCGAGTAGGTGCTTGGCCATATCTCTAGGAGACATGTCATACGTTGAGGCTATGTGCTCAAATTGCACAATGTAGTTTTCAAGAGTTTCGTTTTTCTCATTGAACTTATGGAACTTCGAGACGTATGGTTTGGCTTGCTGTGTCAGTGGTTGTAATATGTTCGGATTCACTTTTGCAGCTTCCAGTTTAGCTAACTCAACTTTTCCCTCTATTTCTTTCTGATGCGCTCTTTCTGCCGCTCGTTCCGCTACTTCACGTTCTTTCTTCTTTAATTCATCCAATTCTCTTTCGATAAATTCTCTTTTCTTTTCACCCTTCAATTCCATTTCTCTGGCCAACTCCAAGATTTTATCATAGATAGACATTGTTGATAGGTATGGGTTTAGGCTTCAAGTGTGTATAATGTCAATAAATATTAAATAATCTTCAACGTGTATAAAGTCAACAAATATATAGGATTCCAATCTGTATGTAGTATTAACTGTGTAGTGAGTGCTTAGTTATCAAAATACAAATAATAATGTCTCACTTTGCATGTATCTTTGATATTTAAATAATAGATGGCCAATAAATGTGTTGAGTTTGTAATCAATGTGTGCCAAATACAATGTACAAATGAGTCAATAGTAATAAGTGTTGCGTCAAAATGTACCAACAAAATAATCAGAGTACGAGAAATGTGTCAATACAAAATAAGTACAAGAGCTCAAAAAATAAGGCTCTAATTCAAGTGATAGTATATATGTACACAATATTATTACTTCAAATATATCTTTGTAACATGTTATATGTGCAGTGAAAAAATGAAAAAAAAATTAATTAATGAGAGAATAAAGAGATAAATTAAAGTATAGGTGACGAACACAAAAACAATATAGATAACAATACAGTCTGCTTTAAAAGAAATCAATAAATAGAAGACTTTGACAAGAGAATCACAGATATGTAAATACAAGACTTACACAAACAAACAATATGAATACAAAGAGAAATCACACTACGATTGTACAAACAAAACTATATACCACTAAACAAAAAATTTCAAAATGATCTAGAAGTCCCTACCGAACAAGGCTGGTCTACTCGGACCTTATTAGGACTAGGAGAACAACAAGAAAATCCCTAAAGATCCCTATCAGATGAAGTGAAATGGAACGGAACAAATAAATTGTGCCGATTCAGTCTCAAAACATAAGATAGACCCACGCCGACCGCCCTTTAAGGTAACAAATATAAAAAATGAAAATCAATTTAATATGGTTCCAAGAGTTATCAATCACTAACTCTACATATAATCAACTTCAATTACTGCTATACCACAGCAAAATCAATGTACTTTATTAATCATATGAATATATTCAATCCTTAATTATAACTTACAGACTTTCTTTTGTAGACTGATGTAGATTAATCCTCTCTTGTAGCTTGTCAAATACAAATACAGCTTGAGTAGTTCAATAATAATCCATGGGTAAGGTAACTAAGTAATCCGATTGAGAGTACACATCAATGTGAGCATCAAAGTAGTAGTAAAATAATCCAGTCATATGCCATAAGATGGCTCAAATGCTCAAGTAATGTCAAAAAATATTTCCTCTTGACCTTTACAATTAACACAAGTCCAACAGGTAATCCAAATAATCCAATAAGATAATCCAAAATGTAAGTGTAGTAATGCAGGCATGTGTTATTTCTTCGTCGTACAACGATGACTAGGAGAGCGCCAATAGGTACAAGTTAGTCCAACTTCAACGTCAAAGATCAATAATCCAAAAGTACTTGAACATTCGTATAAATAATCCAACAGTACTTAAGTGGAGAACTTCAGCTTAGATAATCCAAATATGTAAAGTCTCTGAAAAATTAGAATGACCATAAGTGAACAGAGGTCTAAATGGAGGACCTTCTGTATAGCAATGTAAGGTGAAACCTCGACAATGCAAGAGCGTGTCAAAAGTTGGTGACGAGCGCTGACGTGGAAACGATGTATCATCTGTCTTCAGGCGACGCCTTGAATTTTACACCCACACAAATGTATCAGCTGTCTTCGAGCGAAGCCTTGAGTTTTTCACCCACACAAGTGTATCAGCTGTCTTCGAGCGATGCCTTCAGTTTTTCACCCACACAAATGTATCAGCCGTCTTCGGTTTCTGCCGATGGTGATGTCTCAAGATGTTGACAATAGTGGAGAAATAGGCATTGACCAGGTTTAAAATATACATATAAGATCCTTTTTTGTCCAGTAGATATAATGGTCAGTTTGTAGACTTCATCAAGCCCTAACTTGAGAACTGCTTGGTCAGACACAAACTGTGAAAGATGGAATGTGATAATATGAATATATATATATGAATACAATATTAAAGTGCTGACTTATTTATTACTAAAGCATCTCCAGATTTTCTTTTGCTAAGTCTTTCTTTTAACCAACTGGTGTGGCACAGCAGTAGGCTCTTTTTTTTTTCATTGCAAGTCTATGGTTATTTTTTAAAAATCTTTTTGTCTACCAACACTCTTTAAACTATTTCCCAGGTGGATTCCCTACTTTAAATTTCTGTCTGTTAACATTTCAGCAAAGGTACAAGATATGAATACATTGCTTATGTCCTGAGAATGTTCTGCATTAGACACTTTAGGCCTTCTCTGCTACTCTATCACCTAAATAAATTAAGTTATGCTTCTTTTCCTTGCTCTTTGTTTCACTGCCAAGTTTGATACTTAATACAAAAAGAGTCAAAGGAATTCATCAGATTAATTTAATATTTAAAAATAGAATTGACTCACCATTAGCTGTCCCAATGAATGAACCATAATGTCAGGTTGACCATTAACCCTATCTTACTGTACCAGACATTCATGCTTGTTAGTTTAGCCTAAAGATAACAATGGTAGTGATATTTAGCTGCAAACATTTTACTAAATTTATATAACTGGTAATAAATTATTGTTAAAACAAAAGAAAGTCCATAGAAAAGAGATACAAATAAAACATAAAACAGTCTAATTTAAAACTAAATAAAATGATTAATTAACACATTCTTTTTAAGACTGGATGGCTGCCTGGTTGTGCAGTATGCACACTGGATTATCTTTCACAATGGTGGGAAGCGTGGTCGAGAGGCCAAGTGCGCTTGAACTTGGCTTGGCTACCTAGAAGGGGGCTCGAGGTTCGACACCCGACTCGGGCAGAGATGTGTTTACTGAGCGCCCAAAGGCAGCACAGAAAACCAACTCCTAGATACCCCCTCCCCCCCACCGGTCCACAAATGAGATTGGACCAAAAAGCGCTCTGAGCATGCTATAAGCATGAAAGTAGCGCTTTATAAAAGCTATAATAATAATAATAATGGTGCCAGGTTCATATTCTGCCAGCTGACATCAAACTTTTGAATTCATTTGTCAGTAATTATATTTTCTTTTTTTTTTTTTAAATACAAGCCTCATGCAATAGCAGTCTTTAACTTTTTCTTTATTGTTATAAATTATTTTAAGCAGAAGAATCTAATGAAATATACTTACAAAACTTCCTTTAAGATTTCAAGTTAAAAGTTGTGGGTGAACATCATCCCAGGGTATACCAGGACCTATACAGATAGAGTGGTCATGAGTCTGAAATACAAATAAAGTGATTGTGTCTGAAAAACTTTTTTCTTTTATTAATCAGAGTTAATATGTCATCTAGGTATGTCAAATAGATAAGTTTTCCAACCTGTAGGTATGTCTGACAGATATGTCATAAAGAGTCTTACAGTCTAGTAATGTAACATGCTGACAAATTTTTTCTTTAGAATCTTAAGGGGAGGGGAGGGAGGTAAGAAGAGTGCTTTTAAGAAATTATTACTCACTATGGTTTCAATTACAATGGTCAGGTCAGTTCATCAGGGCTGATCAATCCAACATAAGATCCACTATTTGGTAATTTACCTACGCCACTGTCATGCTTTAAATATTTCCAGCCAATAGAAGTAAATTGAGTTGTATGTGCTGAGAAAGGAAGACAAAAAAATGTTTGTAAAATGTTTCACATATTTTAGTTGTTCCTTCAGAGTTGAAGATAATTTACTTCCTAGTCCTAACTTCCAGCAGGATGACAGCAGGCAGGGTATTAACCCAGGACCATCGAGAAGTCCAAACAATATACCACACGACCAGGCAGAAAGCCTGTATGTATTATAAGTGTGATTCAATATGTTATAAATCTATATTTTATATATGTTATAAGTGTGATTCAATTTGTTTAAAACTACAAAATTCATTTTTTTTAGGTTTACTGTTTTTGACAGTCAAAATAGTGGTTTACATTTTTTTCCCACCATTTAAGAATTCCGATTACAATACAAAATTAAAAAAAATAGAAAAAAAACCCCACATACACACATACAAAAGATTTGTAAAAAGCCTTGGCAGTCACATCAAACATTTTTTCAAAACCAACAACATGCATATCCTTGATACAAAACACACACACTGGTCATTTTAGCCATAAGAGATGTACCTGTTACCAGATGTACCAGTAAGGTTGATTGGCTGTATTGTTAAAGATTAAAAGCAAACCATTATCCATACAGATCTAGTTTCACTAGAGAAAAGATTTTTTTTCTTGGTATCCAAATTCTTATGTATAAGATTTCTATAATGTGTCTTCTTTCTACTATAACATGCTCAGTACACTTTTATTGTATAAATACGGTAAGGGTTATATAATTTGGCTCTAAATGAAAGATTTACCTGCTTTCCATATGAAGGGGGGGGGGGGGGGGGGCAAACATTATAGTTTCGGTTCTAATGCAGTCATAAGACCATATCTAGTATGACAGTCGACAGTAGAAACTTACAATTAGATTCCATTATAGTTTCGGTTCTAATGCAGTCATAAGACCATATCTAGTATGACAGTCGACAGTAGAAACTTGCAATTAGATTCCATTATAGTTTCGGTTCTAATGCAGTCATAAGACCATATCTAGTATGACAGTCGACAGTAGAAACTTGCAATTAGATTCCAAGCAATAGTTCTACAAGTATATAGTGAATTTAAGATGTAGCACATAAATTATAATTTCCAAAATCTAAACATAATTTTTTTATTGCACAAAGTTATCCAGCTAGAGCTAAATTTTAAAGTAAGAGGCAATTCACAGTTGGAAACATATGAAAATATAAAGTAAAAATATTAATGTCCATCATGCATCAGGTTTAATTACAAAATGAGGATACTGAACACTTCAAGAACTTTAAATATTTCCTTTTCCACAACCAAGGTAACCAATCGAGCCTAGTAGGAAGCGTGGTCAAGAGGCCAACTACGCTTGAACTTGGCTTAGCTTGGCTGCCTATGAAGGGGGCAAGAGGTTCGACACACAACTCGAGTTGAGTTGTGTTTACTGAGTGCTTTAAGGCAGTTAGAAAACCTAGTCCCACTGGTCCACAAATGAGATTGGACCATAGTGCTCTGAGCATGCTATAAGCATGAAAGTAGCACTATATGAAAGCCATAATTTATTTATATAGTAAATATTTAGGGTTAGAAACATGCTTACAATTCAAGTAGATTTCCTTATTGAATGACACTACAAAATGTAATCATGTATAATCTGGATATTCTTCTTTGTTTTTATTATTCATTAACTTCAACAGACCTACTTTTTTTTCAGTGTCAGAGCAGAAGCACCAACAAATGTTTCATTTTTTTTATCTTTAAAAAAAAAAAGACTCACAACATAGCAAGTAAACTGCTTTACTATCGAAGTTAGTGGAATTAATTTAGGTGAATAGATAGTTCCAAACAGGATGCATGCCATAGTTTTACTTCTTCTAGACTTAATCATTATTTCAATTTATCAGACAATAGTTACCCAGATAACGATCCTGACTGCCAGGTCGTGCACTTTGCGCGCTGGACAGTCGATCGGATTTATCGATGGTCTCTAGTTCAAACCCTGCCTGCTCCCATCCCCCGTCACCCTGCGGGAGGTTTGGACTAGGAAGTAAACTATCTTCAACTCTGAAGGGACATCCGAAACATGTAAAACAATTTACAAACATTCCAAAGATAAATACATGTTAAATTAGTTATAACTTATGAAGACATATAGCTATTGACATAGTTTTGATTTAAATTTGAGGATAAAATGTAAAAACAAAAAAACCTTCATTAAAATTATAACAAATAGATAGTTGTATATTCTATAGCCCCATTTTCTAAAAGATCAATAGCAAATATTCTTTTTTTATGCTTTGTTTAAGCCTGCTTAGCATACTTTATAAAAGTGCATAATTTGACTATAGTAAGTATTGCTTATAATATTAGCCTTTTCTTGCATCAAAGTAAATCAGAAATATTATTTTAAAATCAATTGTTGATTTAACATAATCATCAATTTAGTGGCTCAGAAAAGAAAAAATGTCTGAAAAAATGATTATAATTTTTAGAATAGTTGCGGATTAAAATGTAATAAGAATGCCTTTTAAAACTTGCAAACTATAGGGCTTGCTAATAAATATACCAAAGAGTGGAGATCTATCACAATGTGAGAAATGGCGAGGCATCACTTTGCTGTCAGTACCAAGCAAGATTTTTAGCAGAATCGTACTAAACAGAATAAAGGGAGCATGTGATGAACACCTAAGGGAAGAACAGGGCGGATTCAGAAAAGGGAGATCTTGTGCTGACCAAATAGCTACACTCAGGATAATTGTAGAACAATGTGTCGAATGGCAATCTCCTCTCTATGCAACTTTTGTTGACTTTGAAAAAGCTTTTGATAGTGTCGACAGAGAATCTATTTGGACTGTAATGAGACATTATGGGATCCCCAATAAAATAATAACCATAATCAAGAACCTTTATGATGGTTTCACCTGCCAAGTAACCCACTGTGGCAAGCTGTCAGAGGAATTTCCAGTCACAACAGGAGTCAAACAGGGATGTCTTCTTTCACCACTCCTGTTCCTTCTAGTACTGGATTGGGTCACAAAAGAAGCCTACTCTAACGCAGGGAAAGGAATCCAATGGACTCTCATACAAAAGCTGGAAGATCTGGAATTCACTGATGACATAGCCCTATTATCACACAGACTACAGGATATGCAAGAAAAGGTCGCAGCTTTAAGCGAAGTAGGAAAAAGAGTAGGCCTCAAAATAAACCACTAAAAAACTAAAGTACTTAAAGTAAACAATAAACAAAGTGGAGACATAGTATTGAATTCTCAGACAATAGACCAAGTAGAAAATTTTATATACCTTGGGAGTGTAGTCAGTATATCAGGTGGAACAGATGAAGACATTAAACGCCATATAAATCTAGCATGTCAGACATTTACACAGCTAAAACCAACCTGGAAATCTCCTTACATCTCAAACAAGACTAAACTAAGAATCTTTAACTCTAATGTCAAGGCTGTCCTACTGTATGGTTCTGAAACATGGAGAACAACTGAAGCCACAACAAAAAAAATACAGACCTTCATCAACAGATGCCTGAGAAATATCCTAAAAATACACTGGTATGACAAAGTAGAAAACACCAAACTGTGGGAGATGAGTGGACAGAAAAATATAGAAGTGCAGATCTTAGAGAGGAAGTGGAGATGGATTGGTCACACCCTTAGAAAAGATACCAGCAACAGAGCTAGGCAGGCCTTAGAGTGGAACCCCCAGGGAACAAGACGCAGAGGAAGACCAAAAAGAACATGGCGACGCAGTGTACTTGAAGAACCAGAGAAGACCGGGAAGAGCTGGGACACCATCAAAAAGCTAGCAAGAGACTGTGGAGAGTGGCGTGTTTTTGTCGAGGCCCTATGTTCCATAAGGAACTCAAAGGAGTGATGATGATGATGAATCTATAGGGCAGATGATGTAAATGTCATCTGTTTCAGTGGCCTACAGTTATAAAGGTATCATGATATGGCCAGCACAATGATAAACCTTCTTTACTTCCCCAACTAATGTCATTAGAATTGCATGGACTTGAGGCACTCTAAGATCCTGAAATTCAAAAACAATCTTCACCAAGATTTGAACCTGAAAACTCTAGCTTAAAAGCAGTTGCACTTAACCACTTAGCAAGTCCTCCCCCCCCCCCCCCCCATTAAAAAATCAAATGTTCCATTATGAATCAGCACATCATCATTTGCAGAGAGAATTGCTGCCAATCTTTTGACTATACAGGATATAGCTAGCTTAAGTACAATAGAGATAACTTTATTCAAGAATTTTTAACTTTGGCTGAATGTGCATTGTGACAAGCTAATTCAGGAACTGGCTTATACTGTAACATTTATTTAAATATTTTAGACTAAAATTACAACTATTATACACTAAAATAAAATGTTATTTCACTCACTATGTCATTATGTTATGGAGTGTTTACCCTGGCCCAGCATCCTCCTCCTTTTGCAGCATTACATGTACTGTAATCTTCAGGGGCCCAAAGACTTTTTCCAGTGATGTAAGCCTCCAGAGAATCATATGTCCTTGGATAATGGCAGCTGTGAACAGAATCACTTTTGCATAACACTTTCCAAAATGTACAAACTATTTAAATATATTAATATATGCCTTTATTCTAAAAACAACCTCATAATAATATACTTATTCTTTTAAAAGTTTCATAGAATTTATTACATGCTAGATATCCTTATATGTTCACCTAGATGTCTACAAGCTAGCAGAGCTGTTTGTTAGAAAGTTGATTAGGTCTTTCCAAACTCAGCCACTTTCAAAACTTAATAAATAGTGAACAATACACAAGTTACACCTAAAATAAAAATGCCAACAAAAGAGCTATTCAGGCTTCAGATGGGAACCCACAGACACAAGGCACAGAGGAAGACCAAAAAGAACAGGACAAACACAATCTTCATATCTTCTAGATTACAGGCATTACTTCAAAATAGAATATAATTATGTCCTATGCATTTCATGATCAATCTAGTCAGGCATGTTAATAAGATACTTCAACTCTACTAAGTCATTGGTTTTCCTGGCCGATTGAGGCATCCCATTCCCCCTCTCTAATGGCATTAGGGAAAATTGAAAATAATTATGTGGTGTTGTCTTTTTATCTGTTTCTATCTCACCATCACTAGTTTTGGGGAGTAAAAAACTTAACCAACATACTCAATAGCATAAACAGATTTAGCTCATTTTTTTTTTTTTATCTTTTAAGATGTCATGAGCAATATCCCATCCTTCATCATGTGCTATAATTAAAATATTTTTAAAAGCCATTTAAATCCCAAGCCTGGGTGAAAAAGGAGGAGGGTTTGGTGTGGGGCTAGCGACCCCACCCTGTAAAACCACTATTGCTACAGAAACGGCAAACTCGACACACCAGGTGGGAGGAGGCTTCAGACATTGCCAGTGACAGATCTTTATGGAGACAGCTTGCCGACAATGCGCCGAACGGCACGGGAGGACCTAAGTCTAAAGTAAGTTTAAATCTAATGCATTTCTCAAAGTCTGCAAATAGAGAGATAACAAAGATGTCTGGTAAATGTTGTATGCAGGCCTTCTAACAGAACTAATAATTTCAAAAACAAAAATGATTTGGAAAATATGACCCTAAATATACAATCTATTGAATTTCAATAATCAATTTATTTATGAACCATCTGGTTTATTATATATTTGTTACGGTCGTAGCGCAGCACGGTGTGCATGAATAATAGTGCGAATTTGTGTAATGAATGGAAGTGATGTTGATAAGGGGAAGCCGGGAGTAATTGACAGGAAGAGAAATGAAATGTTCGTATTTACATAACTTGTTGTAATATTAAAGTATTTATAGAGTAATAACCTGAGAGTCTATTATTATTTCGAAGAGTCTTGTGTCATAACAAGTGGCGCCCAACGGAAAAGGCAAGACCTGCGTTATATCGGTATCTAATTCTCTACTGAGGTATTACTAGTACTACAAAGTGTAACAAAATCTCTAGATCTATTAAGATTGGGAGAGTAGCGTCATCTAAATCTCTAAAGCTATGTACTAGACTCACTGGTAAACATAAACCTTTAGTTGAAACTTAACTAAAAACATTATTGCTGAATTAATCAATTGGATTAACATTTAAATCTAGATTTATATCATTATAATTATTATGACGGCCCATTCTCTACATTCACCAACGTGAAAACGTCAGGGATTACCCACTGTATTTGGATGTGCTATGAATTTATTGAAAAAAAAAATAATTAAAAAAAATCATGTCAGTGGCTGCTGAAGTACATGTTCATTATTCTGGCTGGTCATAGTTCTCAACAATAACCTTTAACATTCAATATTGATGGAAATTTGTACGATTATTAGCACTGCTGTGGGCAACACTAGTGAATTTTGACTACGGTGGAGAACAGTGCCTATTTAGGACCAACGGATATACACTGACTACGGCATATAGACAAATAACGAAAGACTCATATCACCGGCGGAGAATATACACTAGCATTGGCAGTTATACCAGCAGGAAGAAGAGTATTCCGGGAAGTAGATACATATTTGTATTCGAATAACATTAAACGTTTGGTTCATTACATTACATTTAGATATGAACATTGTTGGGTCCAAGTATATGAGAATCAAATATATTTAATTGATATGGTCAGATATTATAACTCGATAAAGAAAAAATACAAATGGCGGATAAAGCTGAGATAGTTGCTTTGAAAGAAGAAGGGAGACTATTGGAATTAGAAGGAGCAGAGCTGAGAAAATATGTACAAGAAAGATTAATAGAAAGAGAGAAACTAGTCAAGGAAAAGGAAATAGAGAAAGAGAAGTTAGCCATGGAAAAGGAAATAGAGAAAGAGAAGTTAGCCAGGGAAAAAGAAAGAGAGAAAGAGAAGTTAGTCATGGAAAAGGAAATAGAGAAAGAGAAGTTAGCCATGGAAAAGGAAATAGAGAAAGAGAAGTTAGCCATGGAAAAAGAAAGCGAGAAAGAGAAGTTAGTCATGGAAAAGGAAATAGAGAAAGAGAAGTTAGCCATGGAAAAAGAAAGAGAGAAAGAGAAGTTAACTATTGACAAAGATAAATTAGCAATGGATAAAGAAATAGAGAAAGAGAAGTTGGCTATCATTAAAGAGAAATTAGTTACGGATAAAGAAATTGAGAAAGAGAAGCTAGCTATGGAGAAAGAAAGGTTAGCCATAGAGAAAGAAAAGTTGGAAATAAAAAAAGGAAAAGCTAAAGATGAAGGTACTGGAAAGAAAAATGATGTGTCTGGAAATAAATTGGCAAAATATAAAGGTACAATGTTTGATGAGAATAAAATAGACATAGATGTTTTCTTAAAGAAGTTTGAAATTGAAATGAAAGAATTGGCTTTTCCTGAAGATAAATGGATATTTTTGTTATCGAAGTCATTTGCAGCGGAGGTACCGTCAAAGATTTGCATGAATCAGAATAATTACCAAATAGTAAAGGAGCAATTACTACGAACATTTGGAAAAACTGAGGCGTTTTATCGTCAACAATATGTTAATTGCACAATTGAAACCAACGAGGATCCCCAAACATTTTTAGACAAGATGAATAGCTATTTTGACAATTGGACAGAGTCATCAAAAATAGAGAAGACGTTTGATGGACTAAAGGTATTTCTTATGCTGGATAAAGTCATTTATGAGAGTCAGGACGAACTAAAAATATTCCTGCTGGAGAGAAAGCCAAAATCTGTAGATGAGATTGTAAAATTAATAAGGGCTTACAAAGTGGCACATCCTGAAAAAAAGTTAAACAGAGGTAGCGATATTGAAGAAATAGTAGCATTTAATAGAGCTAGAGAAACACAAGACAGTTATAGCAACAATAGAAGATTTAGATATGAAGGACAGAATAGGTTTAGAGGACAAGGAAGGAGCCAAATAGATAGTAGACAAGGCCAGTATAATAGCTACAGAGGGCGATATCAAGGAAACAGACAGGGAAGATATGACAGCGGAAGAAATAGAAGAGATCAAAGTTTGTCGTTATTGTCGAGTTCAGGAAGTCTAGACTGTTTTCAAACATTTGTAGGAAATAAGGCTGCAAGAACGATAAGAGACACTGGGAGCACTATTGTTGGAATAAACCGAAAATTGGTTGAAGATCATGAATATACTGGAAAAAACAAAGCATGTATTATGTTTGATGGTAAAACAGTTCGATTACTCGTGGCCCGAGTGAACATTAAAACACCGCATTATACGGGGATCGTAGAGGCATGTGTTATAGACCATGATCAAATTGATTTGATTATTGGCAATATACCAAACATAAAGAAGTGCACGGAAAATGAGATAGAAGTTTGGAAAAATTGTTGTGGAATGGCGACTACTCGATCCTGTAGTAAAGATGTAGAGGAAGGAGATTTGGCAAAATTGTTTGAGTTATCAACTAAGGAAAAAGAGCAAGATGAAGAACAACATGAAAACACAGAAACAACAGAATAGCCAGATGGGCACTGCAACTTATGGATTATAACTTTGAGGTCAGGACAATACCAGGGAAAGACAATGTGATAGCTGACACATTATCACGGTGTACCTAAGAAGGAAAAGAAATGGAAGTAAGGAAAGGAGCTTGGCCACGTCAATTTTGTTTCTGTTGGTTGGTCAAAAGAATAATGTCAGTAAAATCATTTTGGTGAGAACACAATGAATAGCAGTGTAATGAATAGACATCTATAGGGATATCAGATACATCCAATATGATCTGGTAAAAACAAAGATCTTCACTTTTTCCAAAAATATACAAGTATTATTATACAGTATGTCTTATAAAGATAGTATAGTATAAAATGTAGACAATTACCTTTATAATAAGTTAGGAATGCAGTATTTTCTGTGGCTGTGCAGCCCCAGCTGAGACCTACATATTTATATAATCAACACTATAGCCTCTCTCATTCCATATCTGATGAAGATAAATTAAAATTAGTTGTTAGATTTATACAAAGTCCCTGTGGGGCTGAGGGGAATACACCAGTTGGCTACCTTTCAAGGGGGCTGGATTTAGAATTCCAGTAAGCACCACACATTTTCATAAATTTTCAATTTAGATTTGGCTTGAGCTATGTTGCAGAAAGGGTTAAGTAAGGGTTGGAAACAGCATGGAAATCTCAGAAATACTGCTTCTCCCCACATGTTCCCCAAAGAGCTTAAACTGAGCACTGAGCAAGCTTTATGTTATGATAAACCAAAGAAAAATAATAAATAAATAAACATCTAAATTTCATTCAACAGAAAAGTAAAATCTAGACAGTCAACTGTTAATTAAGGCTAGTAGAAACTAGAACAAATATATTCGTTTTGTAGAGTTCATTTTCAAGAATGTTTTTTTTTTATGTTGCTATCTTGACTAAGGCTAACTCATTTGACACAGAGGGCATTTCAAACCCAAGCAAAGGGGCATAGCACTTGTATTACATATTAACATAAACTTTTTCATATAGAGTTAAATATAAATATCTTTATATTATGAACTAAACTGTGTATGTAATAGAGACCAACAAAAAAAACAAAAACAGTCTAGAGAAAACCAATACATAAGACCATAGAAAGTGTAGGGGCAGCTACGGAAACTTACCCCAAAGTAGTCTATTGTTAAATTATGCCTTCTTTTAGCTCCAGTAATCCATCCCTTCTTTGTCTACTCAATCAATCATATAAACTCTGGACTATCGTTTAGTGGTCTCCATGATCCTAGGTTAGACCCCTGCCTGCTGCCACCTCACTTCTTCTTGTGGGACGTTCAAGCTAGAATGTAGTTGTTTTCAACTCTGAAGGAACATCTGAAACATGTAAAACATTTTTACAATAATCAGAATGGGTCACCACAATTTAGATCCTGCACACAGAATCATTCCAGACTCATCATAGATAATCAGTAAGTCAAAGTTAATAAGTAAATACTGTTTGCATCAGTTTAATTTAACTGAAAAAAAAAACATTATTACATTATAATAAATATGTAATAGAAAAAAGCAGTTTTAAAATCATAATCAAGAAATTACTATTTTTCTCAAATTTACCTTAATTATAAATAGTCTAAGATTTCATTCCCCTGAATCTCTGGATAGTTGACAAAGTAGTTTTGAAGTTGCCTAGGAAAACATTTTTTTTTTAGGAATTAGTTTCAAAAAGATCAAACTCATGCCTGTAATAAACCTTCCTCAGTTACCAGTACTATAAAAAAAAATCCTGTGTTTGGTACCATGGGGTCAGTTTAAGCTTTATTAGTCTCATTGTAATTTTTTCATTTATGTTTTGAATTTTCTTAATTAAATAACATTAAATCTCTAAAATCAGTGGCCTGACTTTTAAACTTATCTGTTTGTTTCTAGTGTAACAGTGTAAGCTTACTTTATCAACTCTATGCAGTCTCATTTATTCTATTTTACAAGTTGTTTTTTTTTTATTTGCTTAGTTGTTGCTTTTTTTTTTTTAAAGCATCAAATTTACATAAAGAAAAAAATAATATTGTAATGTACTAGTTTAGAAAGTAGGTTAGTTTTGTTAGTTAAATATATTGTGTATAGTTTTAGTAATGACGTAGTAAGACAGACTAATGACGTAGTAGACTTAGGAGAACAAGAGACCAACATGGCTAGAAGTAGGTTGTGTTTTGAATAGTAGTTGAATAGCAGTTAGATATAGCAACGTTTTAGAAAGACTGGACGGTTTTCCCAGTGGTTAATAAAGTCTCATTTTATAGAACTGAATGTTGTTATCAAGTATATCTATTTTGTAAGGTTCTGTGGCTAATGTTAAGTAATTATTGATACATAGTCGAAGTCAGATTAGATTAGCCCACAACATTATTTTGGCGACCCCAAGGCCAGAACGAACGCCACGCCATTATTTTGACGACCCAGTGAAGGGATCGAAGAACGTCAGAACATTGCCTGAAGTGAGCCAGAAATTTGTAGCAGTTGAACTAGAGTTCGTGAGACATTGAGAAGTCGACAGTTTTACTTCGCTGTCAAGTAAGTCATTCGTCGTGAAGTCGGCCTACAATATTTTGAGCAGCGCTCGTTATTAACTTTGCAAGGTCATCGAAGTTGACTGTTAGAATCACTTTGTCAGTTAGACAGTGATGTATAGAGGACGTCATTCTTCTAAAGTACTAGTCTAGATCCACTAGATCTACACACGAGTGATGGTATACCCTACTACCACACTGTGTACTCGTCTGTTCAACCTGTGAGGTTGCGTATTTTGTTCATTAGAGAGAGAGTTGGACTTAGCAATTTTTTGTATCTCTCTTGAGTGAGACAGCACCACTAGCTTGTCTCAGTATTGACTTTTGCATACTGTTGTTCCTGACCTGAAGATAGTGGAAGTGAAACATTGAGCTGTTATTTGGAACTTCATCTTTGTCGCCGTCAAGATTGTTTTGAGTCGTCGCAGACTACATTTTCGTCGTATACCTCACCACACCTGTGAGCTTGTTTTCATCGGGGACTGCGCTGCAACAGAGACATTATCATCGAAGTAGTTGTGAATTATTATTATCGTCGTCATCATTGAATCAGACGCCTTAGAAGGAATTCGTCGTACATGACATTGAACTATTACTGCCAGATTGACTGCACTCTTACCACTTTGGAACTTATTCGTTGAAGAGGAACCTGAGCCGTTACTGCCTGCCTTGAGGAACTGTGGACCCGGAAGTTTGACTGAATCGATATCGTCACCTTCTGTGAACATTACACCTGTGTGTTTGGTGATTGCAACACTTTGCCAGGAGTTGATCTACACTTGAGCTGCGAACCGAAGCGTTCCAGATTGCCAGGACGGAGGAGCCTGAACTGACCACTGACCCTTGTGTGATACTTGTTGGCCGAAAGGGATTTCAATATAAAAGATAAGTTTATTTTTTCGTCTATTAGTCTGTTTAAAATAGATTCTGTAGGCCTCAGTGGCCACTTGCTAATTTATTGCTACCAGGTTAAATCAGGGTGAACCGGGAGTGTTCTTAAAATTGGGTATTTACTAGCAAGGAGCCCACGTATACGTATAGTTGTCAACTTGTCTTGTATGTAAACGTGAATCATTTCTTTTTTAAAGTCTCGTACCGTTTCAAAACTATTGTATCACTTTTGTCTCTAATCTTTCTATCAGACGAAAGTCTCATCTCTCATAGATGTAGGCCTATTTGGTGTATATATTTATTTCTTTATTTAATTAATTTTTTGTGTGTGATAATCTTACGTATTGATAAAGTAGGCTACATTTATTTAGCCTTATCTAGCAGTAATCTAAGGTGAGTCTGGACAATTAGCAGTATACTATTGTCTGTGTAAGAAAACAGTGTTAAACTAAGTACCCTTGTCATATATAGAAATAGTGTTGTTGTCTAAGATTATAATAGTAACATAATGGCTCCAGCTCCAGGAGATGATATGGAGACTTTTCGCCAGCAAATTATTGCTGAGGCTAGACAATTAGAACTTAAAGGGAAGGACCTAACTAGCTATGTGCAGCAAATGGTAACAATAGAGAGAGATAGAATAGACAAGATAAGGGAGAAAGAAAAAGATAGAGAAGCACAATTAATAAAAGAAGAAGCAGATAGAAAATTACAGTATGATTTAGAGAAATTGAGGTTAGATGCTGAATTGAAAAAACAAAACACAAATGATAGGCCTACTGTTCAGAGTGAAAACATAAACAATAGTAATAGTACAAGTAATGGTAATAGCATGAATGAAAATAGGGATAATCAAAGTACTAATCATTGGCTGAGAAAGAAACTGCAGCCCTTTCAGGAAGATAAAGACAGTATTTCAGATTATTTAAAGCGTTTTGAGATCAAAATGAGCAGTTGTAACATAAGAGAAAATGAATGGTCTCAAATCTTACTTGATTTTGTTCAAGGTCAAGCATTAACTATTTGTCAGAACCATGATCATACCCTTCAGAATAGTTATGATATATTAAAGAAAGAGCTTCTTAATGCCTATGGTCATAATGCCAGTACATTTAGGAAAAAATATTTTGAAAATTTTCCTAGTAGTCAGATAGATCCTCAAACAACAGTAAATCTTGAAAAAGATTATTTCAGTAAATGGATGTCATTTGAACAAATAGATCAAAGCTATGAGGGACTTAAAAACTTTATTTTGATAGATAACTTTACAAACAAATGTGAATCTCAGTTACAGTCATTTATAAAAGAGAGAAAACCAAAAAAATATAGAGGACATAGTTATTATTATGAGAACTTACAGCAGTGCTTATCCTAATAATTCATTTTCAAATAAAGATAAGAAACACATTGATTTTGTAGGATATAGTAAAGAAACTAAGAGTAAAGATAGACATGAGAGCAGAAATGATAGAAATAGAGATAATACTAACTATAGAGAGATCATCTGTTTTAATTGTCAAGGTAGAGGACATATTGCAGCACACTGTAAAAAAGTGAATTACAATAGATCAGAAAATATGGACAGTTACAGGAAACAGAGTAGGAAAGTTGAGTTGAAAGAGAACAGAAACAGAAATAACAAAAGTAGAGTGTATTTCACCAATGAAAGGGACAGTAGAGAAAGTAGTGATAATGAAGAAGTAGAAGAGATGAGTATTGTTGGGGTGTAGAAGAAATAAATTTTGCAGAAGATGAAACCAACAGAATGAGAGTACACTCTGGTTTTATCAATGGGAAACCTATGAGGTTTGTCAAAGATTCGGGATGCAGTACAGTTGGAATTAGGAGTAACTTAGTTAAACCAGATTGTTTATTAGGCTATGAAAAAAAAGTAAGGTTGATAGATGGCAGTATCAAGCGCTATCAAGCCTGTAGAGTTTTCTTAGAAACACCATTTTATACTGGTTATTGTAAAGGTTTAGCAATACCAGGATTGTCTCATGATTTGCTTTTAGGCAATATACATGGACTAAAGAAACTGACTCAAAGAGAGATAGATAGCTGGAATAGAAGACATGAATACAAAATGAGACAAAGAAATTCTTATGGTAAAGTGAGAAGAAACATTTTTTGTTTTAAATGTCAAAGAAAGGGACATATTGCCAGGCAATGCAGAAGTTGTGACTATTCAGATAGGAGATCTGACCATTATGAGTATGACAGAAATTTTGATAGCAATGTCTATGATAGACAGTATCATAGAGGGAACCCTCAGAGAAGATGTAACTTTGATGAGTACCAGGGTACAAGGGACAATTGTAGGTCATATGGACCTTACCAAAGAAGAAATGGAGAAGCAGAATATAGTTGGAGAAAGTAAATTCTTGATGGTTTACTTTTAAGTATATATAGATATCTATACCAGCATTGGTTTGATTGTATAGTACATGAACATGTTGAGTTCTTTTAGGTTGTAAATAAGTTGTATATGTTATGATATTTATTTGTATGCTATAGTATGGCACTCATAATATTAATGAGAAAGGGAAATAATTTAAAGAGTTATAGTTTTAAAGGGAGATAATATATATTGAAAGCTTATTGGAAAGTAAGTATGAGCAGAAGTATTATATTTTCTTTGTGTGTATCATCACATCGATCATTTGTAAATTTTAGATTCCTGAGGAAATGGTAAGCGAAGGAAGAAATAAGCTTGAATCTATTGATGGGTTGGAAATTTAGGGATGCCTCAAGTATCACTGTTTAAACGTTGTAATAAGTTGTTAATGGATTTTTACTGTTTGTATCCATAATAGGAAAATGTCATGAAGTTGTGATGCTTCTTGATGCTCTTGAAGATGGACAGTGAGATGGTACTTGGCATCGTAAACAACATTATTGTGATGTGATGAACTTTTATCTTGTACAACGTAGAGCTTGAACCTTGTACAACGTAGAGCTTGAACCGTGTACAGCGTAACTTGTGGTAACTACAACGTGAAGTTTCGTACTCATGGACTGTTACACTATGTGCAGAAAGGTCACACTTTGAACTATGTGTCACATCACGTCCCACATTCAACAGAAGTCTTAGTATTGAACTGTGTATCATGCCAGATACCTCACTCAGCAGTATTGTGTCAGAGACTATATGGACTTTTTAAAGTTGTGTTTTACAGTGACATTACTATTTGGTCAGTAATAGTGTATTACTGAGCTTACCTTGTTGGATGTCAAAGGACTTACTTTGGTGAATTGTCATTGAACTTAACGCAGTTAGATGTCTGTAAACGAACTTTGTGAGATACCAGTGAACCTACCTGAGATGTCAAGAGAATCTATTTGTTGTGTTGTCCATCCCCATATTTACTGTATTTGTTTTTTCAAACAAAATTCTCCTTGCTATTGTAAAGACATTTTACTGTACTTTTTGTAAAAAATTGTTAAACAATTTTTTTTTAGAAAGGGGGAAGGAAATGTAATGTACTAGTTTAGAGAGTAGGTTAGTTTTGTTAGTTAAATATATTGTGTATAGTTTTAGCGACGGTAAAAGTAATGACGTAGTAAGACAGACTAATGACGTAGTAGACTTAGGCGAACAAGAGACCAACATGGCGTTATGTTAGAAGTAGGCTGTTTTGAATAGTAATTGAATAGTAGTTAGTTATAGCGACGTTTTAGAAAGACTGGACAAATTTCCCAGTGGTTAATAAAGCATCATTTTATAGAACTGAATGTTGTTATCAAGTATATCTATTTTGTAATGTTCTGTGGCTAATGTTAAAGTAATAATTGCACAACATGAAGTCAGATTAGATTAGCCCACAACAATATTCAGAACAACACTGCTGTGGCATTCATACTCTCTCGCCTTGACTACTGCAGCGCCATCCTAGCAGGTATACTTGATGACAAAATAGCCAAGATGCAACATATTCAGAACAACGCCCCATGAATAGTACTTAGAAAAACAAGACAAGATTCTGCTACTACGCTCTTTTGTTAATTGGAGGTGCAGTAGCTGAGTGGTAAAGCACTTAGCTATCTGAACCAGGGGTCCCGGGTTCAAATCCTGTCAAAGACTCGAATTTCTAATTTTGGGATCTTTGGGTTTAGTGGTTGGTTGTTGTGCTGGCCTCATGACACCCTATTTAACCATTGGCCAGAGAAACAGATGAACTTTACATCATCTGCCCCATGGTCTGAAAGGGGAACTTTTTTTTTTTTATAATTATGTCAATTGGCTATGAAAACATTTTTATTCACATGACTGATGGGCCAATACATTTTGAAGTAACTCTTTTTAAAGGGATCTGCTTATATTCATAAAAACTGCTTATCTATTGTATCAATGAACAAAACTATACTTGCATACACTGACCTTTGGTGAGCATCAGCTGAGGCTTGTGTAGCCCACATAATTACCAATGAAAACACTTTTTTGCAGCTGTATGTGATGAATTTCATTCCCAGCATGCCTTCTATATGACTGCTGCCATGGCTCACCTGGTGTGGCATTGGAAATAAGAAACTAATTAGATTATTCCAAGTCTTTTAGAGTTTTATATTCTGGTGTTAGAGAGACACATTACAAATGTTAAATCAATTTCAGAATGAAATGTTTGTTAATCTTCATCTGCTGAGAGAGACAATATTTCTTTTCCAAGCTGCATTCCTTCATCACATTTACCTATCCTTTAGCATGTTAGACCATTGGGGCACCACAAAGATCTGTTGACCATCTTTCTGCTTAGTTCCTTAGCTTTAGATTTTTTTTAAAACATGGGCTGCCCAAACATTATTGCCTCTCTATTGATCTTAAGAAATGCCAAGCTTTACATTAGGCACCCACCCTTTCCAGCAGCTGCCCAAAGAAATGACATAGTTGGTAGTTTAACTAAATACAGTTTTGATGAATGCCAGAAACAAAGAAAAATATAGAACAAACTAATAGTGCAATGCAATGAACTGTAAAACACACTGAGAACATGTTTAGCTTTTTTTTTTTTCAATTTGAAAAATTGTTTTTAAAAACTTTTAAATTATTTGTTATATGTAGGGTTCTTGAGTTTTTAAGGCTCATTTTGTCACCATTTTGTTCTAGAGTTATTTTAAAAGGAAGTTGAAAACTAAAACAGTCATAACTTAGGAATGTTTTAAAGTCAACTTACTGCTGAAAGTGTACCAGCAATAATACAAGTGTGGACAGTCCAGGATACAGACAGTTGTTGGCTAACAAAGCAAAGCTGAACTCATCTAATCTAACCTTAACCCATCTTCACGTACAATATGATCTGTGAAGTACAAACTTTGATGTCAAAATGTAAATATATTAATAACATTAATGATATTCTAACTCTATTTGAGTAAGGGCCTAAGAGTTTCGCCTGAACTGTGTGAAATAAATATTTACCAACAAGTTTCAGATGTATTTTATTGCCGGCATGGAAGAGGTAAAGATACTGACGACAGTCTGGTGTAAAGTCTTTCACATCCCAGGATCTTAAAATGGTATGACGATCCTTAAAATACAAATAAAAACTCCATGAGTCACAAACATCACAATTTTTGTTTATCTTTTAGCTCACTTGGTTACCTAAATTAGTCTATATCAATATACTTTTTATAATGCTTTTATCAAGTCTGACTGACTTTTTGATAAAAATTGTGTACATGTTATTCTCCCACTTCCCATACTCATAGCACTATTATTCATTGTCCTTAACAAAACATAATTAATCAAAGAGTTAAATGATTATTGGCTGCATGTAATTTTAATTGGGGAAAAGTAAAGCTGGTTGGTCATTGTGCTGGCCACATGACACCCTCACTTACAATAGGCCACAGAAACAGATGATCTTTATATCATCTGTCCTATAGACCTCAAGGTCTGAAAGGGGAACTGTTACGTCTTCATATTGGATGAGACTCTTTAGACATGGAAAACGACAAATCACAGTTTATAAATACTTTACTCTTTATTAATACTGAAAACACTTTCTTGTTCATATTCCTCCATTTTGGTTCTTCTCTCCTTTCAACACGCATTCGCACCATTTCACATGCCAGAATCTCATATCGTCCTTGCTATTTTGTTTCCCACGAAGGTCTCAAAATACTCAAGGCTTCCTGCACATGTTAACATTGACAGGCTTTGATCTCTTCTATCCCTTACTCCGCCGAATCGTCCCTGTACATTTCTTTGGTATCGACCTCGGTTACTATAAAACTGTCCTGGTCTACTACCCATTTGGTTCCTTCCTTGTCCTCTAAACCTATTTTGTTCATCATATCTATATCGTCTGCCGTTGTTGATGTAGTTGTCTCGTGTATCTCTTGTTCTGTTAAATGCAACTATTTCTTCTATGTCGCTGCCTCTGGATAGTTTCTTATCTGGATGTGCCACCTTATAGGCCCTTATCAGTCTTACTATGTCTTCTATGGATTTTGGTTTCCTCTCCAACAAAAATATTTTTAATTCCTCCTGACACTCATAAATTGCTTTGTCTATCATTAGAAATGTCTTTAGACCGTCAAATGTCTTTTCTATTTTGGCGGTTTCAGTCCAATTTTCAAAACTACTGGTCATTCTGTCCATGAATGTCTGTGGGTCATCATTTGTTTCTATCGCACAGTTAACAAATTGTTCACGGTAATACGCCTCTGTTTTTCCGTACGTTCGTAGTAATTGTTCTTTCACCACGCTATAGCTGCTCTGGTTCATGCATATCTTCGATGGGACCTCTGCTACAAATTACTTTGATAATAAGAATGACCATTTGTCTTCGGGGTATTCCAGTTCTCTCATTTCAATTTCAAATTTCTTCAAAAAAATGTCAATGTCCATTTTAGCTTCTTCGAATATCGCACCTTTATATTTTGCTAGTTTATTCCCTGTAGTTTCCCCCTTTCTTTTATCACTCTCTTTTTCTTGGTTTGTTTTTAACTTTCTCTCTGCTGTCTCTTTTTCCAACGCCAATCTTTCTCTTTCAATGGCAACTAATTCATTTTTCTTTTCCCTTTCAATTGCTACTATCTCCTTATCCTTTTCTCTTTCTCTTTTGTCCTCCTTATCTAATCTCTCCTTTTCTTTGTCTCTTTCCATCGCTAATCTCTCTTTTTCTTTGTCTCTTTCCATCGCTAATCTCTCCTTTTCTTTTTCCCTTTCTCTTTTGTCCTCCTTATCTAATCTCTCCTTTTCTTTTTCTCTTTCCATCGCTAATCTCTCCTTTTCTTTTTCTCTTTCCATCGCTAATCTCTCCTTTTCTTTTTCTCTTTCCATCGCTAATCTCTCCCTCTCCATCAACCTTTCTTGTACGTATTTTCTTAGTTCTGCCCCTTCAAGCTCCAACAACCTTCCCTCTTCCTTCAACGCTGCTACCTCAGCCCTGTCCGCCATAGTCTATTTCTAATAATATCGAATCGAATGTTCTCCTGTCTCTAGATCTAGATTTTACTATCTCTACTGTCTGCTGACAGGAGATCCCCTGTGAATAGAGGGATACGTGGGTTACCTTTGCGTTGGGCGCCACTTGTTACGTCTTCATATTGGATGAGACTCTTTAGACATGGAAAACGACAAATCACAGTTTATAAATACTTTACTCTTTATTAATACTGAAAACACTTTCTTGTTCATATTCCTCCATTTTGGTTCTTCTCTCCTTTCAACACGCATTCGCACCATTTCACATTTACACTAAGATGCGCACGTAACAGGAACTTTCCTTTTTTATGTGTTCTTATACAAACTGACAGGAGAAGGGATGAAAGGCGGAACACTGGCGCCTCAAAACCAGTTTAGCTTCGTGTTGATGGGGCATGTCAGCCTAAATAACGCAACCCATCTAGGAGAAGGAAAACTCTCCAAACCTCCACTCTGTGGCGATATTCCCCCGTGTGGGTATCGGGGCTTGGAAATGACCAAGAGAAATAAATAACCCCACTGCCTTTCCACTTGCATTTCACTAAGTGAATAATAGTGGACCTTCCCCCCCTCTAGGTGCTTTTTGACGGAGGTCTGGATTGCACTACACCAGACGGAGGTCCTTGTCTCACTACATTCTAATACTAGATATAAATCCATCATGAAGTGTTTTTTTTTCTGGATCTGGTGAATGTGATATGGTGAAGGGGTCTGGATCCAGGATGTGACGATTCCACAGGGCATACCCAGGGCACAGTCCACTTTAAGCTTTCTACTGCAGAAAAGTTCCATTTGGAGAGCTCTATGGATGGCCGAGAATGGTCCATTGGCCAACCCCACCTTGTCCCATGGATATTCCGGTTACAGTCTTCAGACCTAGATGTTTCCTTTCATGTCAGTATTGGAGAAAATTGCCAAGACCGAAAACTCCCTTAAAATGCGGGGTCTATATATTTATATATTTTTCAAAAGCCTGAGGAAACACCCAGCCTACAATAAATGCCAAGGAACTTATGAAAAAATCCATACGAGCTCAGACGTCGCCTCGTAAAAGGTCTGCGCATGGCAGTTTCTTCCAGGACTGCCTGTGATAAGTCAGCTACTGATAATAAAAAACAGACTAGCAGCAAACACCTAAACCTTTTGCAACTAAACATCTTAGGCCTACAAAACAAGACAACAGAACTCCAACACATACTCAAGAAGCATGATATACACATAGCGCTATTGCAAGAAACACTACTGCCCAAGAAAAAAATAAACATCACAAGCTACACACAGTACATATGCCTTTGCACCAAATGCCAGGGAATTACGACCCTCATAAGAAACGACACACAAGCCACAGTAAAACAAATACAGAACAATACAGACATCGACACGCAGGAAAAACTTCTTTGGAGAGGAGGAACAAAGTACACCATCAAAAACTACTCATCAACAGCAGAAATAGACATACAACTACCACACTACACATGGACAATAATAGCTGGCGACGTCAATGCACACACACCTTCCCTAGGCTACCCACACTACAACAAGCGTGGCAAAGAAATAAAGGATGTAACAAATGCCTCTAACCTACAACTTCTGCAAAACAAAACTTCACCTCCAACTTTCCTCTACAGAGCACACAACACAACTAGCAGACCTGACCTAACTTTTATCTCTACAGACATTACCGACTCTTTTAATAACAGTACTTGAAGACATAGGTAGTGACCACAGGCCTATACTCCTCAATATTGGAACGCCAGGTAGATACCAATCCAACAAAACAACTAGATGGAACTATAAAAAAGCTAACTGGGCAGCTTTTTCACAAGAAACAGACACAAGACTATCAAGCATAATTGAGACAGACGTCAAATCAACCTACACAACTATAGTCTCCAACATCTTACAAGCAGCAAAAAAACACATCCCTCGAGGCCAAGTTAAGAAATACAAACCTTTTTGGACACCTGAATTAGATAAATTAGTAAAAGAAAGAAACATGGCCAGGAAGATTATAGAAAAAAAACCTACTAGAGAGAACAAGACAACGTACAACAAATTGACAGGGCTTATAAGATACAAAATTAAAACAGAAAAAAAGAAAAAGTGGACCACAAGATGCGAACAACTAGATCTAAACAAGGATGGTCGAAAGGCCTGGACCCTTCTGCACTGGTTAGCAGGAAAGAAACAAATAACAAACCCCCAACCTATAAAAGGCACTGACGACATAATAACCAAAAACCTTAAAAAGGCTGAAACCTTCAATAAATATTTTGCCAGCATTAACAAGTCAAAGCCAAGAAAACAACTGGACCAGGCCTTCAGTAATATCTTAAAGAAAGAAGAAAAAGCTCCAACAGTCAACTGTCAGATCTTTGACACTCCCTTCACTCTACATGAGCTCAATACTGCCCTAAAAAGCCTCAAGTCAAGAAAATCCCCTGGACCCGATAAAATAACAAATGAAATGATTCGGGGACTAGGACCACAGGCCCAAAACTGTATACTTAACTTTATCAACCATACATGGAAAACTGGAGACATACCACAGGAATGGAGAACTGCAAACATAATACCCATTTTAAAGAAAAATAAACCACCTGGAGACTCAAAAAGTTATAGACCAATATCTCTAACATCCAACATTGGCAAAATGGCAGAAAAAATTATCAATAACCGACTTTATTGGTGGCTAGAAAGTACTTGCTCACTCCACAATGCACAAGCTTGGCTTTAGGAAAGCAAGTAGAACAGAAGACCACCTCTTTCGTTTTATCCAGGACACAGTAGAAGGGTTTCATGAAAACAAGCACACTACAGCAGTATTTATAGATTTGCAGCAAGCCTATGATAGAGTGTAGAGAAAAGGTCTATTTTTGAAGATGAAAAAAATGGGCATCTATGGAAAAATGTACAGCTGGATCAGGGCATTCTTAAAAAACAGAACCATCCAAACCAGATTCGAAGGTGTCATCTCTAGTAAAAAAAGTTTGGAAGAAGGACTACCACAAGGTTCAGCCCTTAGCTGCACTCTCTTTCTGACCTTTTAATTTGGACTACAGAGAAATATCCAGTGCTGACTAGATCCAAACTAAATAGAGCCCTCACAACTATCTCCACATATTCAAAATTATGGAAAATGGAAATAAACAAAGAAAAGTCAGTTTATTCAATCTTTAGCCACAGCAACAAAACAGCAAAAAGAAACTACATCCTAAAAATAGACTCTCAGCTAATAAATAAAGAAGAAAATCCAACATATCTTGGTGTAAAACTAGACCAAAGACTGTCTCTAAAACGCTTTATGTCAGATTTAAAAGAAAAGGCATCACAAAGATTAAACATAATAAAACACCTAGCAGGAACATCCTGGGGAGCTGAAAAGAAAACCTTAAGACAATTATACACTGGATATGTCAGATCTGTAATGGATAACTGTCTCTCCATACAAGTAGCTGCCAACAAAACCTATCAATCATCATTAGATACAATCCAAAACCAAGCCTTGCGGCTAATTAGTGGAGGTATGAGAACTACTCCCACAGCAGCCTGTGAAAAAACTCCAATATTGAACCTCTTAAGTTAAGGCGCAACAGAGCAGCATTAGAAGCTATTGAGAGATACAGAAGGTTGGAGGAAATATAGGAAAAACAACCAAAAAAAAAGCAAAAGACTCTGATCCAACTTACTGACGAACTAGCCCTAAAACACCACCTACCCAATAACAGAGAAAAAATTACCAGGTTTTCAAACATTACACCCGGACTAAACTACAAACAACCAACCATCAAAACACATTTACTAAATAACACCTTAACAAAAGAATCAAATCCACTGGAGCTCAAAGTAGGCACGCTTGAAACAATCGAAAGCTATCAAAAAACAGCTTTCCATATTTATACAGACGGATCGGCTTTCAAAGCTACCATCAATGCTGGTCTTGGTGTCTTCCTGGTCTTCCCTAAAAATAAACACTTTGAGATAAGCGCACCCTGTGGCGATTACTGCTCAAACTTCCAAGCCAAAATTGAGGCAATTACCATAGCACTTCAGACAGTGGAAAACAAATTATATGAAGGAGTGCAACCACCATCAGATATTGTTGTCTTTACAGACTCCCATTCTACTCTGCAAGCACTTAACGGCAGCACCTCAAACAGCCCAAGAGAGTTGACAACACTCATTGTGATAATCCACCAGATGATATCAAAATTAAATATCAATATCACACTACAGTGGATCCCTGGACACATTGGCATCATGGGAAATGAAAAGGCAGGTTCATCTATGGAACAACCAGATAGACCTGTTAACTACCTCACCCTAAGGTCAATGTTAGTCAACAATCACAAAGAGGAGTGGCTCAACCAATGGGCATCAGGAAACACAGGCAGAGCCATGTACAGAGAAATGACTAAGCCTAACAAACTGGACAGTATTAACTTCCTCCCCGCAAAGAACAACCTACTATCTTCCAACTAAGAACAGGACACACACCATTATTAAATTACCACCTGAAAAAATAAACTCCACACAACTACCCCTTTGCAGACACTGCGCCCACCCCTTTGAAACCGTAAACCATATCCTCTTTGAATGCCCCTCCCTAATCCACCTAATCCACCTTAGGCAGACCCTACTTCCACTACAGCCCAACATAACCAACAGCACACTTTTTTTCCTTGGCAAAGTCTGCAAAAGAGCTCACAGCTCAGCAGCAATAAAGCTGGCTAGAAGAAGAAGAATGTGAAAAGTGAAATAGAACTAACAGTATTGAGATATGTGCCTGTAAATGTGCAGCTATTTAATAAGCTTTGTTTATTTTTAATTTTGCTTGTTACATTTCTTTCTTATTAGAGGCTCAATGTATTGAGAAACTATATTGTGATCTTATATTTCTGTATTACAACATTGTTTCTTTATAAAATCAACTTTTCAGGATGTAACCTTATAAATTGAGAGCTTTAATTCATTCTTCTTCTAGCCACATTTTTGTTGCTGAGCTTTAAGCTCTTTAGCTGCCCACTTTTCCTCATTTAGACCTTGTGATCTATAAGACAGATGATGTATAGGTCATCTGTTTCTGTGGCCCACAGTTAATGAGGGTATCATGTGGCCAGCACAATGACCAATGGCCTTTACATTTCCCCAACTATTTCCAGGTACCCATTACAGTTTTGTGGACTCAGGAGCGCCCTTAAAATCCTGAAATTAAAAACCCAGTCATCACTCGGATTCAAACTCGAGACCCCTCAGTTTGAAATCCAAGTGCTTTACCACTTAGTCACCACAACCTGTCCCATAGAAAAAAATGTGCTGTTTACTTTTTAGCTGTTCTACACTGCCATACAGTCTTGGTTATTTTGTGGTAATTGGTTCTGTCTGCGATGAATTAACTTCTGTGAAATTTCCTTTATTAATTCACTATTGTGTTTATTATATTTCTAAGTAAAAAGAGAGAATGGTGTCAGATCATGTCTCAGTGGTTCAAGTGTAGTTACATAAATAATTTAGTGCTCTTGCCACTAGTCTGGAGCATAAAATTGAAAAAATTTCAGTAACTCAATGAAGTCTCATACAAACTAGAAAATCTTGATGAATTTTATTTTTATTTAATGTACATAATCCAGCTCAGGCTTTAGAACAGTCACAAAAACAGTGTTTCTTGTTTTAAACACCAAAGAGTTGTTTTTTTTAATATTTGGCATGTTCAATAGAAGTGGAAGAAAGAGAGAAAGAAAAATATTGTGGGGTAATAGGTTGAACAAATTTGCTTCTTTAATTCTTAGTTATTTTTTTGTTGCCAGTTTCAACGTGACGCTAAATGCTGAAACAATGAACAATGCATACATATAGCATATGTGAAGCACTAGGGTCCACATTTTTATAAGAGAAATTAGTGAATTATATAAACACAATGAGGGACTGTAACAAGCAGGGCAATAACCAGTAACCCCAGAAACAGTCTTTATATATGCAATATCTATATACATCATTCAGTTTCGAAGTGAGACTGCTTTCAGTTAACCAGGAGATTATTGCAAGCTTCATTCAAAGACCAATGTCTGAGTACCACTCATGGAATCAAAGTTTTAGACAGTCGTACTTACATGAGGTTGAGTGAAGAAACATGAAGTCAATCTTAAAAAGAAATTTAAAACAAAAATCTAACATAAAATGGAAAAAAATCTTACAGTCTGTACTTTGTCTTGTGTTAAACGAACAGCCAAAAGAAGCAAGCAAAAGCTTCATCAGCTTGACACCACATCAGGTCCACATCTTTTAGTGCTGATCCCTTGATGTACATGACTCTATCAGACCTTTATTAGAAGACTTGCTTACTGGTTTCCAACTCACGGGGACACAGCAGAATTACATCTCTATTTTTGAAAAAAAAAAAGGTATATAAGGTTAAGCATTCTGATAGCTGAATTAAACATTTTTAAGTTTCTTGGGTTAAATTTTTTCTTTACAACTAATCAAGTTTTCAGTCCAATTTCTTTTGAAATATAGACAAATGGTCAACATCTTAACAAACTATATTTATTACAACTGTTTCTTATTGCTTTAAACTCAGATCTCAAAAGTGAAGTTTAGGAGATAGGTACTTGCAATCTATGAGAGATGATATAAAGCTCTTCTGTTTATGTGGTAATGGTTAACAAGGGTGTCGTGGCCAGCAAAATGACCAACTTATTTCAGGTACCCATTAGAATTAGGTGGATACCCCCTTTTGCCAGCACTGCTGAGGAAATGTATGTATTCCTATTCATTTTTTATTGATAAATTCTTAAAGTACAATGAGTAAAGAAGTTAATACACTTAAAATAAAACCAAAACCTTCCACTTTAATTTTTGGCCTAAAGGGACACTTTTTGTCACCAGTACTGGAGAAACACTCATATTATATATATAAATATATATATAACATATAGTTCGTCCATCGTTCGATGATGACCACTTTGTCATCCAGGGGGCTGAGGGCTTTGCACTGGGGTTTTATGCCTCCTCATGTGGCTGGTGAGACCTATGTGAGCCTGGAATATTCGGACGCACACTGGGCAGGTTATTCCAGCTGGAGCTAGTGTCGTTTGCCTTGCTTTTCTTTTCTGGCGTTTTTCTTCTGCCAGTGTTGTTCTTTTTTTCTCAGCAACCTGCGCGCCAGTTTTCACAGCGCGACGCCATGATGCTCTGTCATGTGCCTCTGTCTCCCAGGTGCCTGGGTCTATGCTGAACGCCTTCAGAGAAGCTTTGAGGGTGTCCCTGAAGCGCTTTCTTTGACCACCTTGCAAGCGCTTTCCTTCGCTTAGTTGGCCATTCAAGAGACGTTTAGGGATGCGGTGGTCTTCCATTCTGTAGATGTGACCTGCCCATCGCAGCTGGGACTGCATCAGGATTGTGTGGATGCTTTGCAGACACAATCTTAGAAGAACTTCTGTATCTGGTATTTTGTCTTGCAATTTGACATTTAGTATTTTTCTGACATGTCATGTGGAAGTGGTTCAGTTTCTTTGCATGTTTACTGTACACTGTCCATGTTTCTGAGGCATAGAGCAATGTAGGGAGGATGACAGCTCTATAGACCCCTAGCTTTGTGTTTGTGGTGATGCCACGTCTGTTCCAGACAGTTTTAGACAGTCTGCCATAGGATGCACTGGCCTTGGCGATACGCAGATCGATTTCACTATCGATTTTTCCATTCCTGGAGAGTGTGCTGCCAAGATATGTGAATTTGTCCACTGCGTTTATATCCTGTCCATTTATAGTGACGTTTGGATCCAAGTAGGCTTTCCCAGGAGCAGGTAGATATAAGACTTCAGTCTTGTTCGTATTGATGGTAAGGCCGAAGTCTGAGCATGCTCTTGAGAAGTCACTGACGATGCTCTGCAGATCGTTTTCAGAGCAGGCATTTAGGGCACAGTCGTCAGCAAATAGCAAGTCTCTGATTACTGCTGCATTTGTTTTTGATTTTGCTTTAAGCCGCCTCGGGTTGAATAGGCCACCATCAAATCTGTATTTTCCCGTTGTTTACTCTATTTGTGAATGCATCTGTCAGCATAGCGGAGAACATGATACTGAACAAAATAGGTGATAGGACACAGCCTTGTTTTACCCCGTTTGATACTTCGAAGGGCTTATATATATATATATATGTTCCATCAAAAGACAAGATAATTACTTTGCAATTCTTATGTCAATCTAGTCGTGCAAGTCAATCAGTGAATTACTCTGCTAAGTCATTGGTTTCCCTTGCTGATTCAGGCAACCCATATGAGGTAGGCATTAGAGTTTAGTGGACTCTAAGGCATCCTTGATTCCAGAAGTTCAAAACACAGTCTTCACCTGTATTTGAACTCAAGATCCCTCAGTTTGGAAGCCAAGCATTTTACGACTCAGCACCCATGCTCCCAGGTATGTTTGTAACTAATTTTTATAACATTGTTCCCTGGTCATATGTTATGCACTCTGGGATCCCCACCACCCTAGAGGAGGTTTGGATTACTACATAAACTTCATTTTTCAAGGAACATAAAAAAAAACTTTAAAAGAAACACTTTTTTTGATAACTAAAATCAAAATTTTCAACTAATTAATTAATTAATTTATTGCTTTTATATAGTGCAACTTTCATGCATATAGCATGCTCAGAGCGCTTTGGCTCAATCTCATTTGTGGACCAGTAGGGGGTAGTTATCTGGGAGAAGGTTTTCCGTGCTGCCAATCTCAAGCGTACTTAGCCTCTAGATCCCACATCTAAAGGCAAAGATTAGTTTTAGATACTGATGAAAATAAATATTTATAATGTCAAATGGCCAAGTCAATACATGCCCATGTGTACCTTTCTAGATTATTTGTGTATAGTTGTGTGTAGCGATCGGAGCTCATGACGACCTGCTTACTATTGTGAAAAAACGAAAGCTTAAAACCTTTGGCCACATTACAAGATCTACGGGGCTCGCAAAGACCTTTCTTCAGGGAACAGTGCCAGGGAAAAGCAGAAGAGGCAGACAGAAAAAGCGATGGGAGGACAAGATTAAAGAATGGACAGGCCTGCCATTGAGAGAGGTTCTGAACAAGGCGAAAAAAAGGGAGGAATGGAGAAAGATGGTCGACAAATCTTGCCTGGTGCCCCAACGGTCCAACAGACTAAGGGATAGGTAAAGGTAAGGTAAAGAACAAGGTATAACTAAGAGACATTACAAAATATTATTAACTTAGCTTCATAATGAAATATGTATATGATTGATTAATAAGATTATGAAATACATTAAGATTATTTATTTGATAATGCCCAACTATATAACATTACATTGAGACATGGTGGCAGAGTGGCTTCCGAACCAGGGGAAGTTCTGGGTTCAAATCCTGGTGAAGACTGGGATTTTTATTTTGGGATCATATGGCACTTATGATTCCATCCAGTTCTAATGGGTACCTGACATTAGTTGTGGAAAAGTAAAATCGGTAGGTCATTAAGCTGGCCACATATCACCCTCATTAACTATGGGCTACAGAAACAGATGACATTTACATGATCTTCCCAATAGATCACAAGGTCTGAAAGGGGAACTATAAAATAACATAGCAAAATTATGAAATAACTGTAAAAATACTTAGCTAGATTATGAACTAATCCTAAAAATACTTAGACTAGATTATGAGACTTGAGTATGATTACCTGGCTAGGTATAAAAACAAATGCAAGGGAAATGGTTAGAATCATTAAGAGTCAGCCCAGCCAAATGTCAGAGGAAACATCTCCATAGCCAACAGTGGAGAACGTGACAATAGCAAAATTGAAAGACTCAAAAATGTTGAAGTTTGAGCTGCTGCTTCCTCTCTGAATGTGTTGAATAGTGCAGATACTTGAAGGAAGGAAATCAAAAAGAAAACTTAAGTTAACTCATGTAAACCTATGTATATTTATGTTTATTACTGACAAAAAAATAAGGCAAGCTATTAACTCAAGAAACTGGGTCAGAGAATACATGGTCACTTAATTATAACTAATTATTTATTCAATTTAACTCACACTCTGTCAAAAACTAACTCTACAGCACAATTTCTAGAGGCTATATTTTAGATTCTGATAAAAAAAAATTTAGGCTATATTACATTTTACACAGCACTATATCTAGTCTAGGCTACATAGCACATAGACACACACAGATTTATTTATTATTGTTCTTTGGAATATACATATTATAATTAATAATTAATAGCTTTTATATAGCGCTACTTTCATGCTTATAACATGCTCAGAGCGCTATGTTCCAATCTCATTTGTGGACCAGTGGAGGGGTTCGGGGGGGTATCTGGGAGAAGGTTTTCCGTGATGCCTTTAGGTGCTTTGCTCAAGTTGGGTGTCGAACCTCGAGCCCACTTAATAGGTAGCCAACACAAACGTACTTAGCCTCTGGGCCATGCTTCCCAACATAAGTCAAGATCTGTAAGTCTGTTAATAAGAGTAATACTATGTGTACAGAAACAATCAATCTTCTGATCAACACAAACTCGACAGACCCAGATTAGACATATTATTGATCTAAATCAGACAATATGAATAATAATAACAATTGCTAGAGTTCTTAATGTCAACATGAAAAAGCTAATGAAAACATTGCTGCTTATGTAATGTGTCTAGAAGAAAGTGGACTCTTCTAATAAAAATAGTCAAAAAAGTTTGTGATACTCGCTATAGCTCTGCATCAGCAATCGTATACAAAATAAAACTAAATGAATCTGAAAATTGACACAAAGAGATGCAGTGATAAAGGAACTGCAACATCAACAAAATACAGATGACATCATATGTAGCATCCTCTTGAGTGATAGTTAAAAAAAAAACCAGATTAGATTTTGCTGTGTTATTAGAGATCACATTAATGTGAGACACTTGAGACTTATTTAAAGAGATAGGCAACTCATTTATTAAATGTTTTTGAGTTCAATTATTGTGCTTTGGAATATGTGCTTTGTATCCTAGATATAGTGATGTGTAATATGTAATATTCTGTTCTACAGAATCTAAAATATAGCCTAAAAATAGTGCTATAGGGTTAGTTTTTGATATATTATATTGAATTGAATACTAGAAATACAGATGGATGCCTGCCTGTTCATATGGTAATCGATCAGGCTGACTGTGTATTTTACATGTTTCTGATATTCTTTCAGATTTGAATTTTAAATGTATTTTATCCAAGCCTAAGGATTGCAGGAGATGATGACAGGCTGAGTTTGAACCCAGGACCATTAAGACCAGCAACCATCCTGTCATCTAGATGTTGTTCCAAGTTTTAACCAAGCTCATCCTCTGCCATCCAGCGAGAAGTTTGGGCTTGGTTGAAGAAATGGTTATTTCTGAAAGATGCGATAGGGTTAACTGTGTGTGATAACCTGACAAATGTGACCCAGGCCAGTAAAACAGTTCAGCGTACTGTGTTGGTATACAAGGGACAGTACTGGTATGAATGTTATACATAAATATGACCCATGTGATTTTTGGGGACCAAACTGTCAGTCTACCGTGAAGTCGGTCTAGGGATAGTGAATTCTTGAGTGAAGCAGTCACAAGTCCAGAATGAGATAGAGAGAGAGCTTAGTATGGCAATTTTGAGTTTATTAAGCATTTGTAGTCAGTGTATCCTATAGCCAATTGTGTAGTATTTGATGTTATTTGTTTGTTTTTAAAGTACCACATTATTTTGGAACTCTTGTTGTCAAGTTCATGAGTTAGATGTGTTCTGTTGAGCAGTGTTTACAGAAGGCCTGTTAGAGAGAATCAGAAGGCTATGGCACCTTACCTGAAAATAAAGGCAGCTATCCAGAGAGCTGAAAGGGGCAGCCCTAACTACTTTGTCATATAAAAAACAAATACTGTTATGAAAGCTTCTACTCACAAGAAAACCTGGACAGATCTCAAAGGAAAACGGCCTCGGCCTGGAAAAGGACATGCAACATGCAAAGCCTTTATAGAGCAGGTGCGCTAGCCCAACTTACTGAAGTGTTAAAGAAATAAAGGATACCTCTTGTAGCCATACAGGAAACCAGGTGGAAAGACATTCTCAGAACTAAGGAGTATACTATATTTTATAGTGGTGGAAGCACTAACAACTTAGGTACAGGTTTTGCTGTAAAAAGAAAATGGCAGGTAATGTCATTGGATTTATACCTGTAAGTAATAGACTCTGCTCACTACCTTTTGAGAGGAAAATTCTTCAACATATTATTCATCAATGTCCATACCCCTACTGAAAATGCAGATGATAACACAAAAGAAGCCTTCTATGATGGACTGGAAAGAATTTATGATGAAGCACCAAAGCATGACATCAAAATAAATCCTAGGAGATTTCAATGCAAAAATTGGAAAAGAACCAGCATACAGACCAACAATTGGCAAAGAAAGCTTACATGAATAGTCCAACAATAATGGCATAAGATTAGTGAATTTTGCATCAGGAAAAGGAATGTCTATCTGCAACACTAAATTTTAACATGAGAGTATTCACAAGGTAACCTGGATCTCACTCGATGGAACACCCAGAATCAAATAGATCATATACTCATAGATAAGAGACATGGATCGGATATACTAGATCAGAGGTGTGCAAATTACGGCCCACGGGCCACATGAGGCCCACCTAACTGTTTTATGCGACCCGCGCATACCTACAGAAATTAGGTGAGCTCATAGATTATACATATAAAGAATGCAAATATATGAGTGTTTCTCCAGTACTGGTGCCAAAAAGTGTCACATTATGCTAAAAATTAAAGTTGAAGTTTTTGGTTTCATTTCAACTGTATTCACTTCTTCAACCAGTTCACTTTAAGAATTTATCAATAGAAAATGAATTGCAAGATGTAGATTTTGACAGCAGTGTCTATTCAAGGGGTACCCCCTTTTGCGTCACAGGTGCATCACCGGGACACCACTTGATAATTTAACAACGACCAATTGATAAATTCATTGTATTTTAGCATAATATAACTGTCTTTATTGATATTAGTCTTTAGATACTGAAATTTATGCTTTTGCATAGAAAAAGTGGATTTGAGCTCAATTCAAAATTTGGGACACCGTAGCACCTGTGACACTACAAGTTAAAGTTTTTTTAAAAGATATTCTGTGAGAATATTGAAATTATTTTATTTTTGCACTAAAGTGATCCATTAGACTTGTTATTAAGTTCACTATTCTAGTCATATAGTACCCATTTGTAAAAATGCTGCTTTAATTTCACAAAATGTCGCGGGTGCTTCATGGGACACCATTTTTTAAAATAATGTTTATAAGTTTATATTTTTGTCTTATCTGTGCACAAGTGAATGATCATTATTATTTTTAATTATTGACAAATATATATTTTATATCTTTTGTTAGTTTTAACACACAGAAAAAGGTTTGAAAAAAAAAAGAAAGAAAAGAAAACACATAAAACTGTACACAAATTTTATTTGACAAATTCAGAAATCAAAACATTCCACTCTCAAACTATTGCCTTGGTATCAACATCACTTCAGTAACAATCCTGTCTGCATACACTAACTGTATGTCCTATATTTCTTTAATTTCTGTGCCTTTTAAAAAAATTATTTCTGCGCTGATCATCCAGGACTTCTATCACAACTCCTGTTAGAAAAAATTACCAGCAATGTTGAAAAGTTAATACTTCAATCTAAAACATACTTTGAACTTGTTTATTGAAATTAAAAGGTACACAGTGCAAAAAATTATACCTGGATAGAATATTTCCCCATACTTGACAATCACACAGCTATTTACAATGTACTTTTGATGAGTGAAGAAAATTGTTTGGGCCTGAAAAAACAACAACATGGGGCTGAAATACTTAATTTCTAAAATGAGTCTAAAATTATTTAGCAAGGTATATTATTAAAAAACAACTTATACAATACAGGTAACATAAGATTCAATGAAAATGTTTAAAATGTTTATATGTAAAAGCTCTTTACCTTTGAATTTGAGCATATGGGACTGACATCCAAAGAGTCTTCAAGATTTGACTGAGATTGCACTACTGAAGAAAAAGAAACAATTTCATTTAGAAATCAATTACGTAATTTTAAAATGAATAATGTTTTTTTCTCAGATAATTGTAAAGTGCTATTTAAAAATAAATAAATACAAGTACTTACCATTTTGTTTCTGAAGTTTGAACACCTTCCAAGAGCCACATATTTCATCATGCAGGCACTGACTGCCATATGAATTTCTGTATGGATAGCAGAAACAGCTTCTATTTCTGTAAGCAATAGTGTTAGGTGTAATACCTCTCACTAGGTCATTAAAAGATCCTTCTTTATTTACTGGTCGCCACTTTGATACCTTTTGCAGTGTACCATCACTCTGAACATACTCATCCGTCATCTTTGACCACATACTATACTCCACTCTGCTAATTCATCTGTGCAATTTTTTAAAGGCTCAATACTTGTTAATTAAATCCACACCACAGTTGCTACATGATCTTTCAATGCACTGCAGCTTATGAAAACAATTGGCATTAGTTCTTGGGCATAGAGTTAAGTCAAGTGATGAAGCTGGATTTATTAATGTCAGCTCTCTGTGTCCTTTTTTGATCAGAAATTTATTAATGCCCTCTATATAAAGAAAAATCTTCAAACACAACTCACATAAGCAAGACTGCATCTTATGTAAAGTAGCTTTTGCATGAAACGTTTTCCTGTTTGAGCACTAACAGATGATTGAGAGGGATCAGTTCCCTCTACTGTAAAAAATGAATATTGTTTCCAAGGCATTTTGTGCAATGCAATCACGTCATTTTTTTTCTTGCAATTTGTTCTGATTTGCACTTGGACATAAAACTTCTTGACCAAATGTTAGAAATGAGTAGCACAACCTCTGAGTTTGTTGTACTTACTAAGGATACTGCAGAGTACTTGTCTATGAGCACTAGACATCTGACTTTTTTTTTTGCTGGTGGAGTGTAGTTAGGTTTTGATACTTTCTTTAATGTTGTTTAGAAGGATGAGCTTTCTTCTCTCAGGTAGGCGCAGAAAGCGTATGTCATGGACAGCTTTTACTTTTTCTTGGGGAGCATATTTGTGTGAGACCATCAAAAACTGCAGCATATTTCTTGGGTGACCTAGGCAATTTCATCAAAGCCCTTGAAACAGCCATTCTTTTTGCCACTGGAGTCTGGAATCCAGTACCTAGTGATTCACCAACCTCTGCTGAGATGACATTAAGTGGACTATTAGCTTGCTGTTTTCTTTCTTTGCGTTTTCTGTTTATCCAAGCTTTTTCATGTGGGCTTAACTAGGCCCTGTATGCAGCTTTTCTCAACCTTTCCTTTTCTCTCTGCTCTAAAACAGCAACACGTGTTAGAGACTCAGGCTTTGATGCTTGTAAATTTAGAGTCTTTCTTGGCTTGTAGACGCCTTGAAACTCTAACAGATACTCCATTACTGAAATCTGTAATTTATAAAAAAATGTATAAGTATCTAAATAAATAGATCTATTATATATAATATAGGCCTACTAATAAATTTCATAAACATATAATATATTATATATTGGTGCATTATTTAAATCTAGTCTAGTAATGCCCATAATTGCTTGATAGGGATAGACTCAATCAATAGTATAGGACTAGTACTGTTAATTATATTAACTTAAGTTATAATCATTCAGTGGTAGACTGAAAGAACTGAATATAATATAATTGAATATACTGTATAAACAATACAATGGAAATTAAGTGCAGGTTAAACCAAACTTTGTTTTAGATACTATCTACATTTTAATATAGAATAGGTCTATAATATAGATCTAGTCTCTAGATATTTTTCTAGATACTGGTCAATTTAAAGAAAAATATATTATTAAATCTAAAAATAGATTCTAAATCTAGTCATAAATGATCTAGTCTAGAGTCACTAGTCTAGATTCATAAAAGATCTAATGATTTCTAATCTAATAATCTAGTTTAGATCTAAATCTAGATAGTGAATTAGATCTAGACTGACTAGACTATTCTACTCTACTCTAGGTCTAGATCAAGACTCAAGAGTAAATCTAGCTATAATATAATGAATTACATAATTAGATCTAGATCTAGAGTAAATCTAGATAATGAATTACATAATTAGATCTAGATCTAGAGTAAATCTAGATTTAGGTCTAGAGGTCTAATCAGTCTAGATTTCTAGATCTAGAGTTAAGCTCTTTAAAGTTTTAAAGACAAGTGTCCGAGATGCGCCTCAAACGAAAGATCTAATAGTTCTAAATCTTATTTACAGTAATAAGTAAATTTTAATTATTTAATATTTCTTAAACAGTACCGCTTTATTTCTTTTAGATGTAGCTAATATTATCTGACACTGTAAAATCTTTAACAAACTATCACTAAAATCTATTTGGACTTAACAGACGCAAACTAGGACACCATTTGTAAACAAACGGAGTAGTGTCCACTGAAACGCCCCAAACGATGTAAAGTAAAATTACAAAAAATATAAAATAAAAGATGTCAATAAATGTTCATTTAAAATGATTAATTATGAAAATAGTTTATTACATATATTAAAATCATTTAATCTTAATTAAAACTTCCATGAATACAGAAAACGTAACAAATCCTGAACTCGCATTAGACGCTACATGTGACGCCATAATTTATGCATGGAAAACACCAGCACGGGGTCCCAAGGAGCGCCTCAACGCCTAATCCAATTTACTTCTCAAAATAAAAACAAATTAATTATTTTAAATCGCTACACACGTCTACTATTACATCAACATAATTGTTTTAGAAATATAAACTTTTTGTTTAGTAACAGGCTTTAAAATTGATTAACTTTACGATTTAAGACTAAATTGTGTTCAAGACGCTTCACGTGACGTCATGATTGAATGGTTAAATTTAGTAACCTCGTAATAAAAAAAGCACTTCGATTTGGATATTGCAATCAAACTTATTTGTAATAAGCTTAAATTTCAGTAGAATAATGAAATATCTACGTACCTGATGGGTTGTTGATTCACAAAAAACAGATTAAATGAGGTTTTTGTGCAAGATTGCCGGCGATTGATCGTGTCGACGCTTGAGGCGCATCAATGGTTTATTGTGGGACACGCTATTGTTTACGTACTCCTGTTAATTACTACGCCAGTATTTCCAGCGGAAACGGCACTTCTTTTGTTCTACACAATACCTGTGATGCTCAAAAGAACTCTCATTCATAAAAAGTAGTGTTGTGGGAAAAATAATCCCATTCTTAACACACGCAGCACAGGCGCTTCATCTGGGACACCTCGACCTATTTTAAGCTCGTTATGCATGTTTAGAAAGCTTTTAACAAAAAAAATACTTTAAAAGAAATCTTTAATGCTTGTTGTAACAGAAATGCAATGTTGAGCATATTATTTATTTCTTGTTTACAATTCATAGAGGATTGTAATTCCGTATAAAGTGGGACACATCGCGATGCGCCTCAAACGCCTTTTTGTGACCGTGTTTAATCAATATTTTAATAACCTTGAGAAAAACTAAATAATGACATTGAAATATGAGGATCTTGTTAACATATTCCAACAAAGATGGAAGTTTTATGCCCCTTGGTTTTAGTACGATATTAATTCAATCATACCATGGTGTTCCGTGTTACATCAAAAGCTGCCATTTTGGGTAGTAATTTCACACATTTTTTACAATTTCAATATTTCCCTAGCACCTTATGAGCTCAAAATATCAAAATTTATAGATTAACCATTTCTTAATGCAATGTAATGCAAATTGTCACATTTGAATAACAATCTTATGAAATACGGACTTTTTAGTGAACCAATACCTAGTTGTAACCAGTACTGGAGAAACACTCATATAAAAAATAACTTATTTTAAATATCTATACTATATAAATTATTGAAATTTCTGATTCTTATCAGTTATGATGAAGAGGTGAAAGAAATAGTCTCTACACATCATTCTAAAAAGCCTAAACTAAACGTAGCGTAAATTCTTATTTGCAATATTTTAAAGATCCAGTCAAAGATTCAAACTCAGAGAAGTACTTGAAGATTTGGAAATAAAACATTCCAATGATCGGTACCACAGTATTGTCTGCTGGCTTAGCATAGACAAGATATTGAGAAGAATATACAATCTCAAGGAAGAAATTGTTATGTTCCTTGAAGGACATTGACTATGACTTTGCTACTAATATTTCTAATGAAGAGTGGAAGACTCAAACTGTTTTTTCTTCGAAGGTAATGCACATGAAATGTATGTGTATGCTAAATCTTTTCAAACAAAACTTTCCCATTTTTCCAGGCAAGCAAGTGAAAACTGATTTTGACATTTTCCTTTCCTGAAAGGTAAAATTATTTCTAGTAAAACGGTTGAATTATTTGAATTCTTTGATTGTGGAATGGGCTGAATACTTTGAGGGGACAATGGAGTATATGAACTGCCACATTGGAGGACCAGATCCCTTAGAGAACCAACACTCATTGAAACATCAGAAATAATTAGGACCACGAAGAATCACAAAGCACCAGGAGAGGACCAAATTACAGCAGAACTAATTAAATATGGAGGAAAAGACTTAAATTCCCAAATACACAGACTAATATCCAGAATTTGGGAAGAAGAAGTAATACCAACAGAATGGAAAATAGCTCTTATAATCCCAATACACAAAAAAGGATCCACGCTAAAGTGCTGCAATTACAGAGGAATCTCTCTACTAAATGTGACTTATAAGATCCTGTCTAGGCTTATAACTAAGAGGCTTGGAAAATATTCAGAAGAAATCTTAGGTGACTACTAATCTGATTTCAGATCAGATAGATCCACAACTGATCACATCTTCACACTAAGATGTATACTAGAAAAATGCCTTGAATACAGCATACCTATCCACCAACTCTATTTAGATTATAAAATGGCCTATGACAGTATCAAATGGAAATATCTATATGACACTCTACAAAATTTTTGAATACCTAACAAACTGACAAGACTTATACATATGACTTTAAATAACTCAAAAAGTAAAGTCATGATAGAAGGAGAACACTCACTGGAATTTAAAATTAAAAGAGGATTAAGACAAGGTGACTCACTAACTTGCATGCTTTTCAATTTGACACTGGAGAGTTATAAGAAATATACACATAAACACGAGGGGAAATATTACTAACTTTTTAAATACTTCAGGAGAGAAAATATGGTTCCACAACCAACAGGGACGATATACAGCTAACCTCTACAATACCTTGATTATGCAGATGAATTGCCTTATTGGGTAAAGAAACCTCTGACATTGCTAGTTTTATCACACAACTAGAAGCATCTCGACCAGCAGGACTTGAGGTCAATGACAGTAAACCGAAGTACATCGCAATGACAAGAGACAATCAAAAAGATAGGACCATATATTAAAATCATAAATCACAAATTTGAAAATGTCAAAGCATTCAAATATCTAGGAAGTACAATTGATTTAAAAAATGACCTACTAAACAGAAATAAAGGAAAGAATAGCAGGAGGCAACAGAGCATTTTATAGCACCCATCATTTACTTAAGAACAAAACAATATCAAGAAAAACAAGAAAATAATATACAAAACCATAAGACCAGCTGCAGTGTATGCAAGTGAGACCTGAACACTGACAAAGACAACCGAAAATATACTAAATACTTGGGAACGAAAAATTCTTAGGAAAATCTATGGTGCTATACAAGATGAAACAGGGTGGAGGACATGTATTAACCATGAGATATATCAATTGTATGAAGACCCACAGATAGTGACGGAGATAAAAGGCTAAGGAGAGATCTGAATGGAGGGATGTGTTGAAGCCAGCTAAAGCCCTCCATGGGCTGTAGTGCCATTGGGATAGATGGATGGAAAGTGTTTCCTGCAAAATGACTGAAAAATAATGACAACATTAAAACAAAAAAAATATTTGCTCTATTCATATTTTACGATGTCTTAAGTATTTCTTTCAAAATAACTATTTTGTATTAAATAGTAAATAAGATCTAGATGTAGTGATAAATCTCATCATCTTGACATCATATGTGATAAATATACATGACTTGATCATCATATACATAAATCATACAGGAATGGACTGGATTTCTAGATGCACTAAGATTCTACATCATGCAACAATACAGGATTACAGGCAGCACTTTGGCTTTCTTACTGTCACTAATACCGTAGTCTTACTGTAATACTTGATCTAGATTCAGATCTAGACTCTAGTAGACTGTCCCTTACTTTACACATAGTCATAGTCACCATATAGATCTAGATATCATAGTCGACATAGTTTGGTCAGACGTGAAGACCTCCCGCAGAAGGATGGGGGAAGGGAGCGGGCATGGTTTGAACCCATGACCATCGATAAATTCAAATGACAGTCCAGTGCGCAAACCGCACGACCAGGCAGCCATCCACAAATACTAGATCTAGAGATATAAATATATATATAGAGAGATAGATCTAGAAACTAGTATCTATATATACTAATAATGTAATATAGATGTAATATAATTATATAGAGAGTAGTTTATTTAATCTGGACATTACATGAATTTGGACACTAGCTGTTTTTGTGGTCATTAAATCTTTATTTTGATATTTAATATGAAACTAGCATGTCCATTTCCAATGATTCTGACCCAATTTCCTTCCATTTAGTTGTCTTTTTATGTAAAAGAAAAAAGAATTTCAAATGTCTACATCATGTTTTTGTTTTTCCTATGATGACTTTACCTCTTCCTAGGGTTAAGACTATATTTTGCTATCTATGCTAATGAGCCCGGCAATACTTATTCTGTTTTTGGAGCTGTTTTATTTGATTCATAAGCCAAATTGTTTGATTTTATACAACAAAAATAATAGGGTGTTTGAATTAAATTACAATTTTCTTACCAAAATTTATTTCAGACAGCCAGTTTTGGACATCAGTGTTAATGATCTTATATTAAATTTGTTTGTTTTTTTTTTGTTTTTTTTCATAGAGAATAAATGGGCAAATGTTTGTAGTGAGCTTGGTACATTGAATGTAGTTAAATGCCTAGATCTAGACCTACTAGATAGATTTATAGAGAGAGAAAGAGAATATAGAGGATTCAGCTATTTAGGCAAGAATGGCTATCTTAACCTGTACTATACTACAAAAGATCATCTGTATTTGAAATTATTAAATTAATAAACAAAAAACAAAATGTAGTTAATGTTAATATAGAATTAAAATCAGAGTTTATTGATGCCTAAATATAGAGACTGTCTGAAATAAATTATGGTCTCCGGAATAAAATAATGTGGGTCAAATTTGTCTGCATTAAATGAAAACACATGGCCTCTTTGCCCTTAAATATAATAACAAATATAGGGTAGGGGTACAAATATAAGTAGTCATCCTTATTCTCCTTAAACTTAAACTAAAGAAGATTTTGATACTTATTTCTTTTTTATGTCGAACCATTGTCAAATAATGCGCTGTCAAAGTCAAACTTTGAAATTTTAGCCTAAAGGTGTCTGAATAGCAAAATAAACTACTCTAGATTATAATAGATCTATTATAATTTATTATTATATAAAATATATTACTATAGATCTAGACAATCACAATAGTCATTATTATTGTAATCATTATACTATGACTATCTCACACTATCTGTCTATACTTTTATACTTTTAGTCTGAGTATAGTCACTATAGACTAGTCACTAGACTATACTTAATTATAATACTAAAATAGTATGACTATCTCACACTATCTGAGTATCTGTCTATACTATTTGTCTGACTATACCGTCACTATAGTCACTATAGACTAGTCACTAGACTATACTTAATTAAAATACTACTATTTTATACTATATTTTTTTCATACTTAATAAAATTATAATATAGTTATAGTTATGGACCTCATTCACCAATCATCAACAAACAACATTTAGCCATGTGATTATATTATCTATATCTTCTATACAAAGTATGCCATCCATAGTGGCTGTCACGTGATACATATTTTTTTATTGTTTTATCCGTATTATGCAGTGGCTAAACATGTTTATTTACGATTGGTGAATGAGGTCCATTAATATTATTTATACTATATTTTTATATTATATAGTTATAATAATATAAGTTTTATATAGTTTATATATATATAGATCTAGTACTTATAGAGTCTATACTTTATTAAATTATTACAGTATTAAATTAAATTATAGTTACACTACTAACTAGTTATAGATAGATCTAGACAATATAGTCATATAGTCAGTAGATCTACATTATACACATTATAAATAGTATTACACAGTTTAGTCAGTTTAGTATAGATTTCTATAGATCTAATCAATCTAATCTAGATCTATCTCTAGAGATCTCTAGAGTCTAGACCTATATATTATATTATTATATTATAGATCTAGTGACAATCTAGTGATTCTAGTCTATTTATTATTATTAACACTTTCACCACTAAACAGTTGTCAGAAACTATCTATCCCTAGACAGGCTAAGTCGTAAGAGAAGGGATATATAACTTTGAACGTCTTTGTATCATTATTATTTTAAAAAATCAATTTTATGACTAAATTCACAGGAAAAAACTTATAGATCTAGTAATTAGATCTAGGAATCTAGATCTAATATTAGTAATATTAATTATTTCGATAAACTGACCTATCTAGATACAGTGTGAGTGATTCATTACAGTTACTAGATCTAGATAGAATTCTAGTAGAATCTAGAGTACTCTAGAGTGACTAGAGTGTCACTCTAGAGTGACTAGGTCACTTAATTTTAAGTCACTAGAGTCTAGTCTCTAGAGATAATCTTAAATCTAGATTTAGAATCTAGTTTAATAGTAGTTAGATCCATTTTTTTTTTGCCCATTACTTGCCTCAATCATTATTTATATCCATATTCTACAGCTGAAACATTAATATTCCCATTAGAATCTTATTCTATTAAAGCGTACACATATGCCTAAATATGTTCCATTTTGAAGGCTAGCAAAAAAAAACACGTAGATAATTTTCTAAAAATCTTAAAAATCCATTCATACATGCTGCAGACACCTAAAAATAACTTCACTATCGCTCTTCTAGGTCAGAGTTAGTAAAGGTATAAAAAGTTTAAAAACTAGCAGTGCGTTCGTAAACAAAACAACCCAAAATCGGCGCCTCTAGTCGGCGCCTTCGACATAGAGATCACGCTCTAGTTGTCTACCTTCAGTGAAGTCCAGAAGGGCGTCGGCGCCCTAGGCGCCATTATCCCATTGGTGGTTAGAAAGGCTTTTATCTAACTACGTGGGCCTCTTCACCCCTGTCCTGTCTGAGGGCTCCCAACGGTAGACGGCCATATCGATTGACTGGGCCAGACCGTGACGTGTACACAGCGCACCTGGGCCCCACTCGCTACAAGTGGCCGAGAACAGTGCAAACTGATGGGAGCTTGTCTCATATTCCTACACTGTAACCGCCACTGTTCCATGCAAGGACCGCCACTCCAGCTAACGGGACACTGATGACGGCCCCCTTGTGGAACGGCGTGACGGACTTTTTGGAATGGGTTCCGGGCGTTTTTTCCATCCCAACCCCCGAGTGAGAGAAAAAACAAAACAAAACAAAAGCTCACACAGGGAAGCCCGGCCGGGCCTGGTTCGCTACACGTACTTAGACTATCTTGTTTCCACCACTAGACGTTTCCACCGGAGGGCCACGCTGTGGCGACGGGTAGCTGGAATTTCCTCCAACACCAAACCAAATAAAGCTTCTGGACCTGATGGTATTCCAGCTAGATTACTCAAAGAACTAAGTAATGAGCTAGCCCCAGTGTTCAAAATACTCTTTCAGGCTTCACTTAACCAGGGCAGAGTACCAAAGGACTGGAAAGAAGCTAATGTCACCCCCCTATTTAAAAAAGGAGAAAAATCTGACCCAGGAAACTACAGACCAGTATCACTTACCAGCATCACATGTAAAATCCTAGAACACATAATATGTAGCAACATCATAAACCACTTAGACAAACATAATGTCCTCACACCATACCAACATGGCTTTAGGAAATATAGATCATGTGAAACACAACTAATAGGACTAATTGATGATTTTTCAAAAGGTTTAGATAATAGTGAACAAATAGATGCTATCTTACTAGATTTTTCTAAGGCTTTTGACAAAGTTCACCACCATAGTTTGCTTAAAAAATTAAAATATTTCGGCATTAATGGTCCACTGCATCAGTGGATTAAAGACTTTCTGATAGGGAGAGAACAAACTGTAATAATAAATGGCTCTAAATCAACACCGATAACAGTAAACTCAGGTGTACCTCAAGGAACAGTCTTGGGTCCACTACTATTTTTAATTTACATAAATGATTTACCAAATTGCATTAGTTCAGGAACAAAAGTCAGATTATTTGCAGACGATTGCATAATATATAGAACAATAAAAACAACACAAGACACAGATATTTTACAAAGAGAATTAGATGAATTACAGAAATGGGAATCAAATTGGAGCATGTCTTTCCACCCAGAAAAATGTCAGTTGTTAAGAGTAACAAAAAAACTAAAACAAATTAATTCCACTTATCTTATTCATGGCAAACCAGTAACACAGACTAAAAACGCAAAATACCTAGGTGTTATAATAAATGAAAAACTGTCATGGAATCCACATATTGATGAAACTACAAAAAAATCAAAAAAAGCATTAGGATTTATTAAAAGAAATTTCTATAAATCAAATAAGAACATAAAACTAAAATGTTATTTAACCTTGGTTAGGCCAATAATAGAATATGCATCCTCTGTTTGGGACCCCTCAACTCAAGAAAACATTAAGAAATTAGAACAGACACAAAATAGAGCAGTGAGATTCATAACAAATGAATATTCACATTTGACTAGAGTAACACCTTTAGTAAAATCACTAAATTTAGAAAGCCTTCAGGACAGAAGGCTCAAAAGTAAAGTAGCAATCATACATAAAACACTGAACCATAATCTTCAAATACAAAAACAAAATTTAATAAAATACTCTGAAAGACACAAAGATAAAGGCACATTCCTCGTCCCATATGCTAGGACAAATTTGTACAAATACTCCTTCTTCCCTAGTGCTATTAGAGCATGGAATGGGTTGCCTGAGCTAGCCAGGAAAACCAGTGACTTGGCAGAATTTAAGTCATTGGTTAATATGCATGACTAAATGCATGACGCGTAGGACGTAATCATCTTCTTTTTTGAAGTAACGTGTGTATTATATAAGATAAGATAAGGCTAGTTGACTACCACTAGCGGCGACTCACGGCCACTCTAGTTGTCAAATGGTTAAATATTGACTCTATAGCTTGCCATGTCAATAAGATAAACTTCTTGCGGAAGTAATCTTTTTTGTAATTTGTATTTATAATTTTAAGTTCTCACTCACTTTCTGGCCTTCGCTTTAAATGCTCTAAATTTTAAATTATCTCGAATTATGTAATTTGAGATCGATCTAAATATGAAGGAATATTAACAAAACAAATATTGATAAATAGTCTAGTCCAGGCCCTAGCATTGAAGTGCATATCACTCGAACAGGCGGCCACCAGGGGCGTAGCTAGGAATTTTCCATCGTTGGGGGGCCCAGGGCTTGACCTCTTTTGAGGCCTCTGTATTTTGCGTAATATTTTTTTTTTAATGTAAAATACACACTAACTTGGGTGTCCTCTCAAGTGGGGGGCCCGTGGGGATTTTCAAATACTCCCTCCCCCCACCCCCATTTTTTTTTTAAAAAGCTTATATCAACTCTGTCTGTTTGGTCAAAAAGTTTTGTAGTTTTTTTTTTCAAAAAGTATTTTTTTATATTTTCTTGTTCATATTTTAATTTTTAAGAGATGGGAATTTCAAGTCACTGTCCACTGAAGGAAAACCTAGATCAAAGTCAGCGCTATTGTGTCTCTAGTGCAGTGTTTCCCAAACACTTCGCACGTTCTGAGTATTTAGCGAAACTTTTCGCTTATTTGTTTTTCACTTGGTGGCCTTAATATGGATTGTGTATGTATGTGTTTATATAGTTACGATCTTCTCTATCAGGCCTTCTGCAAACACTGCCAACAACAAAACACATCTAAAACAACTTGACTACAAGAGCTTCAATAAACAAAGTGGCGGTTTAATGACAGATTACAACAACAGCCAATAAACACAATTGGCTACACTAACTGAAATGCTTTTCTTCACAACAGAACTGCCTAACTAATCTCTACAAGTCTCTCTAGCTCGTACAGCTACATCTTCGAGGACTCTCAAGGTACTGCACAGTTTTTCTCTTGCTGTCCTGGACTCAACTGTCCTTTCTTTACACTGACTTTACACACTGAGTCTCTCCCCCGTAAAGGCTATCTGTCACATGACCTCAGCACAGGTCATACATGCGTGCACTAGCAGTACTGTCCCCTTATTCAACAGCCCTTGACCTGTGTGATCATCAAACACACTGGAATTATTTTTTTTCAGGTTTATCATCCGTTGCTATGAATATTGTGATTCATATAGGAATTTGTTGTTCTATGAAGTAGTCCTTCCAACATTAAATACTAATTAATATGCCTTATATATCATTGTAAAAGGTTTCGCAAAGAGCAGTTTCTTGAGTATTTATTGATTTTCACGAGCGGCACAAATATTGAATCTGCTGAACAAAACTCAAACCTTTGCTGCCTTGCGATCATTCTGGAAGTCGACAGAAGTAAAAAGTATATAAGAAGTTCTAGGACACAGAGAAGGTTGACTTTACTTGCTGTTCTATCCATGAGCGAGAAACGGCAAACGTTTAGAAATAGATTCACTGGTTTCTGAATTGTCTAATTAGAAGAACAAAAAAAAAAATGTTAGATTGATCTAATATTAGTTGATAGACATGAAAATAAACATCGCTAATTATCAATGTAAACTAGTTTTAATTAACTAGATTGGTTAGATTTATTATTACACACAAGATAGATGGCTGCTCGGTCATGTTCTTTGCGCTCCACACTATCGTCTAGACCAGTGGTCTTCAACGGGGGCGATATCGCCCCCTTGGGGGCGTTTTCGAGATTTTGGGGGGCGCTGGGAGCCAAAGGGACCACCAACCCCCCCCCCCGCCCCTCCCCGTCACGCGTGAGACCGTGACCTCCGTGACTCCATATCGAAGGAGCGAGGAGACAGAATTCCAGTAGTGAAGTTTCAACTTGATCAGAAAATAGGTGCTGAAGTAGGCCTAATAACGTGTTCAGATTTTTTTCCCAGACGGACAGAGTCAATTTAAGTTTTGTAAAAAGCCTCTCCACTAGTACAGTATGTCAGGAGACGGGGGTGTAAGATGTGAGTCTGTGTGGAAGTTGTTTATTATTGTGAGTGAGACATGAGCATTGTGTTGTTAACATTTTTTAATTCAGGGGAGACTATGTGTGTGTGTGTTGGGCCAGAAGTTCGAGTGCTAAGCTGGTCTTTGATACGAGTGGGATTCTGTTTGTTTATAAAGAAGTGGTTCTCAAACTGTGGTCCGCATGCGACCGCGGGGAGGTCCGGAAAAAAAAAGAAAATAGTTTACAATTTAAAAAATTTCTTCGCTGATAGCCAGTTAATTCGATCGGGTAATTCGAATAATAATTGACTCGCCCATCTCTACTGTTTATTGTTTCTTAAAGACTGTTGGGGGGCCAGAATTTTGTTTGGGCCTCACGATAAAACAAGGCGATGTGTTCTTTGGAGGAACTCCACAAGGCATGTTTCACTAGTTTCAACATCCAGAATAAGTGTTGCCTCATTATGTTGTGCCCTGTTCAAAGGTGAAAAATAATTCATTGACTGTGTCCTGATAGAATGTAACATGCATCCTTAATCCTGATGTTTGAGTGACAACTGTTATATTTTTGATTTATACTACTCTCTTTTTCTTTTTCTCTTCTGGATATAGTGGAATTTAAGAAAAGAAAAAGTAAAGTACCCCTTTCAGACCTTGTAGTCTATAGGGCAGATGATATAAAGGTCATCTGTATCTGTGGCCTATGGTTAATGAGGGTGTCATGTGGCCAGCACAATGACCAATCACCTTCACTTTTCCCCAACTAATGTCAGGTACCCATTAGAGCTGGTTGGACTCAGAGGTGCCCAAAGATCCAGAAATTAGACCTTGCGACCTATAGGACAAATGATCAAAAGTCATCTGTTTCTGTGACTGACAGTTAATGAACGAGGATGTCATGTGGTCAGCACAACGACTGCCTTTACTTTACCCATCTACTTTAATGTTGTGTATTTATATTTCTTGTTGTGTGTTGTGAACTGATCTGTTCTAGTGTGTCAAAATGTCATGGTGTCCAGGTCAGCTTGTGTGTGTGTGTGTGTACTGTGTTATTGTGAACAGTTTTGTCATTCTTGTTCAATAAAACCTAGCATCAAAACATGTCTTCATGTAGTATTGTATTAGGTCACTACAATCACATAATTCAAAATAATGTTTCATTGAGATTCGAACCCGATACCCCTCGGTTCAGAAATCAAGCGCTTTACTACTTGGCCACATCAACCCTAACCCAAACTCCTTATATAAATATATCTAAATTGAAATCTACTTAGTAGGTCTATCTAAGAATATTTGTGATTAATTGAAGGTCTTATTTTTAAAAAAAGCAATAATTAAAAACGTTTATGCCCATTATGGCAATGAATTTGTCAAGGATTAATCATTTATTTAAAAAAAAACGAGAGTTAATCGCCCGCCCGGGAAGCATGCTACGAACCATCCCAAATATATGCCCATGAATGCTTATAGTTCAACGGCTACAATGGGCGATGCATATATTATCTTGTATATTACAGAAGTTAACTTTAAAAAAAAAAGAAGATAATTATATCCTACGCATCTCTTGTGTCAATCTAGTCATCAATGACTTAAACTCTGCCAAGTCGTTGGTTTTCTGGCTGATTCAGGTAACCCATTCTATTCTTTAATGGCACAAGGAAAGAAGGAGCACTCGTACAAATTTGTTCTAGCGTACGGAATAAGAAATGTGCCTCTATCTTTGTGTCTTTCTGAGTATTTATATCAGGTTTTCTTTTTCTATGTGTAAGAGGAATACTAGAGGTTGATCTCAGAAAGCTCCAGTACGATGATTCATTTAGTAACTGAAGCCAGATAAAAATGATACCCCAGGACGTGACAGCCAAACCCAATAGAGACTGGTTTGATGAGAACAAGGTGGAAATTTAAGAGCTGCTAAAGAAAGAGCACAACTGCTATCGTTCTGTTCTTGCAAACCCTAATGACAATGCAGCCATATCTCTTAATAAAGCTTCTTGTAACACAGCAGTTAAAGTTAAAGGCTAACATTATCGACAGATGACCAACTCCACTAGATGACTTCCTTCTGCATATTTTCAACACACTCGTCACTTCCCGCAAGTCCCCTAACTCTCCGATACCCAACACTTGACCGTGTGTCACGGTTGACCACACATAGTAACCGTGTCAAAACACTACTTCAGATGGTGCATTACTTTGCATTAGAAAACGTTTGAATATGACGTAACGCCAAAAAATCACCTTTCTTAACCCTTATGCCCCCTTTGTAAGAAATCGTAACAAGACTCAATCCCCCAATCCCCCCGGTAGAGTAACAAGAAAATTTTAATTTTACAAAAGGCATATTTATTATCATTTTCCCAATCAAATTTTTCATCATTGTATGGATAGAAATGATGGAAAAAGTATCGACTTTTGGCACTTTGATGACGTATTCAGTTTTTTTTACTGTACATTTACATCGGGAGTCCGACGGAAAACCCCGGAAGTATTTTTGTCATTAATGTTGTTTTGAAACAAGTGATATTGGCTTTCCACGACAGTCGAACGTATGAAAACTAGGACCCGCGAAAGATAAGGGGCCTGTTATTTCATTTAAATATTTTTTTTTGTTTTGTTACATTACAAATCTTCAAACTCCTCCCTCCCTTGTAGCAAATCTTCAACTCCTCCCTCCCTCCCTCCCTTGTAACAAATCTTCAAACTCCTCCCTCCCTTGTAGCAAATCTTCAACTCCTCCCACCCTCCCTTGTAACAAATCTTCAAACTCCTCTCTCCCTTGTAACAAATCTTCAAACTCCTCCCTCCCTCCCTCGTAACAAATCTTCAAACTCCTCCCACCCTCCCTTGTAACAAATCTTCAAACTCCTCTCTCCCTTGTAACAAATCTTCAAACTCCTCTCTCCCTTGTAACAAATCTTCAAACTCCTCCTCTCTCCCTTGTAACAAATCTTCAAACTCCTCCTCTCTCCCTCGTAACAAATCTTCAAACTCCTCTCTCCCTTGTAACAAATCTTCAAACTCCTCTCTCCCTTGTAACAAATCTTCAAACTCCTCCTCTCTCCCTTGTAACAAATCTTCAAACTCCTCTCTCCCTTGTAACAAATCTTCAAACTCCTCCTCTCTCCTTTGTAACAAATCTTCAAACTCATCCTCTCTCCCTCGTAACAAATCTTCAAACTCATCCTCTCTCCTTTGTAACAAATCTTCAAACTCATCCTCTCTCCCTCGTAACAAATCTTCAAACTCCTCCTCTCTCCCTTGTAACAAATCTTCAAACTCCTCCTTTCTCCCTCGTAACAAATCTTCAAACTCCTCCTCTCTCCCTTGTAACAAATCTTCAAACTCCTCTCTCCCTTGTAACAAATCTTCAAACTCCTCCTCTCTCCCTTGTAACAAATCTTCAAACTCCTCCTCTCTCCCTTGTAACAAATCTTCAAACTCCTCTCTCCCTTGTAACAAATCTTCAAACTCCTCTCTCCCTTGTAACAAATCTTCAAACTCCTCCTCTCTCCCTTGTAACAAATCTTCAAACTCCTCTCTCCCTTGTAACAAATCTTCAAACTCCTCCTCTCTCCTTTGTAACAAATCTTCAAACTCATCCTCTCTCCCTCGTAACAAATCTTCAAACTCATCCTCTCTCCTTTGTAACAAATCTTCAAACTCATCCTCACTCCCTCGTAACAAATCTTCAAACTCCTCCTCTCTCCCTTGTAACAAATCTTCAAACTCCTCCTCTCTCCCTCGTAACAAATCTTCAAACTCCTCCTCTCTCCCTTGTAACAAATCTTCAAACTCATCCACTCTCCCTTGTAACAAATCTTCAAACTCCTCCCTCCCTCGTAACAAATCTTCAAACTCCTCCTCTCTCCCTTGTAACAAATCTTTAAACTCATCCACTCTCCCTTGTAACAAATCTTCAAACTCCTCCTCTCTCCCTTGTAACAAATCTTCAAACTCCTCCCTCCCTCCCTCGTAACAAATCTTCAAACTCCTCCTCTCTCCTTTGTAACAAATCTTCAAACTCATCCTCTCTCCCTCGTAACAAATCTTCAAACTCATCCCTCCCTCCCTTGTAACAAATCTTCAAACTTCTCCTCTCTCCCTTGTAACAAATCTTCAAACTCCTCCCTCCCTCCCTTGTAACAAATCTTCAAACTCATCCACTCTCCCTTGTAACAAATCTTCAAACTCCTCCCTCCCTCCCTTGTAACAAATCTTCAAACTCATCCACTCTCCCTTGTAACAAATCTTCAAACTCCTGCCTCCCTCCCTTGTAACAAATCTTCAAACTCCTCCCTCCCTCCCTTGTAACAAATCTTCAAACTCATCCACTCTCCCTTGTAACAAATCTTCAAACTTCTTCCTCCCTCCTTTGTAACAAATCTTCAAACTCCTCCTCCCTCCCTTGTAACAAATCTTCAAACTCCTCCCTCCCTCCCTTGTAACAAATCTTCAAACTCCTCCTCTCTCCCTTGTAACAAATCTTCAAACTCCTCCTCTCTCCCTTGTAACAAATCTTCAAACTCCTCCCTCCCTCCCTTGTAACAAATCTTCAAACTCATCCACTCTCCCTTGTAACAAATCTTCAAACTCCTCCCTCTCTCCCTTGTAACAAATCTTCAAACTCCTCCCTCTCTCCCTTGTAACAAATCTTCAAACTCCTCCCTCCCTCCCTTGTAACAAATCTTCAAACTCATCCACTCTCCCTTGTAACAAATCTTCAAACTCCTGCCTCCCTCCCTTGTAACAAATCTTCAAACTCCTCCCTCCCTCCCTTGTAACAAATCTTCAAACTCATCCACTCTCCCTTGTAACAAATCTTCAAACTCCTGCCTCCCTCCCTTGTAACAAATCTTCAAACTCCTCCCTCCCTCCCTTGTAACAAATCTTCAAACTCCTGCCTCCCTCCCTTGTAACAAATCTTCAAACTCCTTCCCCCTCCCTCCCTTGTAACAAATCTTCAAACTCCTCCCTCCCTTCCTTTGTAACAAATCTTCAAACTCCTCCCTCTCTCCCTTGTAACAAATCTTCAAACTCCTCCTCTCTCCCTTGTAACAAATCTTCAAACTCCTCCCTCCCTCCCTTGTAACAAATCTTCAAACTCATCCACTCTCCCTTGTAACAAATCTTCAAACTCCTGCCTCCCTCCCTTGTAACAAATCTTCAAACTCCTCCCTCCCTCCCTTGTAACAAATCTTCAAACTCCTGCCTCCCTCCCTTGTAACAAATCTTCAAACTCCTTCCCCCTCCCTCCCTTGTAACAAATCTTCAAACTCCTCCCTCCCTTCCTTTGTAACAAATCTTCAAACTCCTCCCTCCCTCCCTTGTAACAAATCTTCAAACTCCTCCCTCTCTCCCTTGTAACAAATCTTCAAACTCCTCCCTCCCTCCCTTTGTAACAAATCTTCAAACTCCTCCCTCTCTCCCTTGTAACAAATCTTCAAACTCCTCCCTCTCTCCCTTGTAACAAATCTTCAAACTCCTCCCTCTCTCCCTTGTAACAAATCTTCAAACTCTTTATTCAGTATTTACTTTCACTTAGAATAACACACAAGACAAGCAGGCTAACGCATCCAGGTCCAGACTATATAATACTGTTGAGCAGTTAAACTTATTGAGAAGTTATATATAGTTCATGATCATTTACACTGTTCATTATAATATACCCGATGGAATTCATCAATTATAAAGTCATAGTCATTGATATAGGAGCATAAGCGAGTGGTCAAAACAAGATCAGTTTTTAATGTTCATTACAAAGAGCGAAGATCCAACATTGTTCATAGTTAATGACTTGTTGGTGCGTTTACCCTAAATCAATGCGGTAAACTGGCCCAGGTTTTAAAGAGAGTTTCACTCTTACCGGCTGGGCATCCTTGGGATCTGCGAGATGCGGTGGACATCAAGTGGACAAATAATCACTGACTGCAAGGAACACACTGGTGGTGTAGGAATCATCTTGTCTAAAAAAGCAGCTTCAGCGCTGATTGCTTGGAAGCCAGTCCACTGACCGCATCATTACAGCTAGACTCCAAACAAACCAAATTAAAATCACTATCATCCAAGTATATGGCTCTACAGAGGATGCAGAAGATACCGTCAAAGATGATTTCTATAATAAACTTCAAACCACACTTGATGAAACACCCACTCATGACCTAATTCTACTGATGGGAGACTTTAACGCCTAAATCAATCCCAACTTAGAATACAGCAGCATTTAAAATCATTTTAATAGATGCAACGCCATGACTCTGTTTCGTAATGGTGGCAATATCCACAAAATATAAAGTAATAATTGTAAGTTCGGACCTAGGGAAGACATATGCACTCTGGATATTGCTATTTAGTGCATGATATTAATTAGTCAAATCATAATATTATTATAGTCATTTTATACTTGTGGTTGAGGGACACGTGCTGATAGATGGGAATCCAGTTCAAATCCAATGGAGACTAGTAATTTAATTAGATTTTTAAAACTCGATCTAAGTTGTGTCGCCTTATTCTTTTTACAATAATGGTTATAATGCCGAACATTAGAGTCAATAAGTGGATCAAGTTCAAATCCCGATGTAGCCCAAGTATTTAATAAGTAAAAAGAAAGTTCTCTTTTCAGATCTTGCGGTTGATGGTCATCTGTTTATGTGGCCCACGGTTAACGAGCGTATCATGTGGCCAGCACAACGACCAACCGCCTTTACTTTTCCCCAACTAATCTCAGGTACCCATTAGAGCTGGGTGGACTCAGAGGCGCCCAATGATCCCGAAATAAAAAATTTCCAGTCTACACCAAGATTCGAACCCGGGACCCCTGGTTCGGAAACCAAGCGCTTTACCGCTCAGCCACGCGTCTCCAGTCTATTTAAACACTTAAATAGTATTTGAAAAAAACACTTATAATATGTTGTCATGATAACATTGACGTCAACAGCATTTCAGCTTCCCAGCACAAGACAAAGATTCATCTCTGTAACAGGTTCAGTTCAACTTCATATAACAACGTTCAGGGTAACACAATGATCTTTTAACCAAGAAGAATGATCCCCATCAAACGAGGATAACAATGTTCAGGGCGTTCAGGGCAGCACCAGAACCCACAGTATCAAAATATAACGCCAAAACTGAAACCCTATAGAAAACAAAATAACGGGGAACCTTGAAAGTAACTTCTCATCTAAAACTACAAATACAAATACGAACGATACCATATTAAATAATATTTATAATAAGAAATAAAACTCACCCTAAACAGGGGTCACAGAGTCCTATCAAGAATAACTTCAAGCAGTGGCGTAGCTGGGGGGGGGAGGGGGGGAGAGAAGAATAGCTTACAGATCAAGCATAAGATGGCGTATCAGCACCCAAATGCCAATGAAGAAAAAGTCCACCCAATGTTCAGAACCGATGATCTATATAGACATATATCTATTTGTTTCTTTATAAGGGGATGTTGTTTGCATACCTTTTGTATGTCCTTTTATTTACACACTATCATAAAGTTGAAGGTCCAAGCAAGTACACCGTCAATGTAAGAAAGAAATGTAAATATCTGATCATAAATCTAGGTCTGTCAATGAAGAGGACATCAAGGGCGTATAGGTAAACAAGGTCTGTCTATGAAAATGGCATGAAGGGCGTATCGGTAAACAAGGTCTGTCAATGAAAAGGACATCAAGGGCGTATCGGTAAACAAGGTCTGTCAATGAAAAGGGCATGGAGGGCGTATCGGTAAACAAGGTCTGTCAATGAAAAGGACATCAAGGGCGTATCGGTAAACAAGGTCTGTCAATGAAAAGGGCATGAAGGGCGTATCGGTAAACAAGGTCTGTCAATGAAAAGGGCATGAAGAGCGTATCGGTAAACAAGGTCTGTCAATGAAAAGGGCATGAAGGGCGTATCGGTAAACAAGGTCTGTCAATGAAAAGGGTATGAAGGGCGTATCGGTAAACAAGGTCTGTCAATGAAAAGGGCATGAAGGGCGAATCGGTAAACAAGGTCTGTCAATGAAAAGGGCATGAAGGGCGTATCGGTAAACAAGGTCTGGCAATGAAAAGGGCATGAAGGGCGTATCGGTAAACAAGGTCTGGCAATGAAAAGGGCATGAAGGGCGTATCGGTAAACAAGGTCTGTCAATGAAAAGGGCATGAAGGGCGTATCGGTAAACAATGTCTGGCAATGAAAAGGGCATGAAGGGCGTATCGGTAAACAAGGTCTGTCAATGAAAAGGGCATCAAGGGCGTATCGGTAAACAAGGTCTGTCAATGAAAAGGGCATGAAGGGCGTATCGGTAAACAAACAGTTGTAACCCAGTCCCAGGCATGCCCATGGTGGTGTCGTGTGAAATGCGAAATGTCCTATCTCGATGGTACCGAGAGTCACTCTTCCGGCGACCAGAAATAGGAGGGAATAATGTATACTATAAAGCAGAAAGTAAAGCGTATGTATGTATGTATGTATGTATGTATGTATGTATGTATGTATGTATGTATGTATGTTTTATTTATGTATTACGTATGTATTTATGTGTGTCCCGAATACAAATCAAAACCTTTGACCAATCTTGATAAAACTTGGCATAAATGTTCCTTAGAGCATGGCGGAGACCGTAGTGCATATTTAATGTCCCCCCCCCCTTCACAACCGGAGTGCCCTAAAAGTAGACAAAAAGTAATTTATTGTATTTCTATCAAAAGAGCGAAACTTTTTAACAAATCGGGTAAACCCGTTTTGACCTTTATTTATATTGGATATAAATATGTTGGCTGATTTGATCACTCTAATTCTATTTCTATTATTTTGGAGTGGGCATTGTGATGTTAAACTACCATGGTCGCCCGCGGGGTGGGGAGGGGAGGGGGGGTCCAAGGGGTTCAATTGCACCCCCTGGATTCTGGGCTGCCATGGTTTGCACCTTCAGATCAATCAAAATCTAATTAACAACTGAACAAGTAGTGCTTCCACTGGTGACTGAAGTACAGTTATAGTATACTAGTCTAGGCTTATCAAGAATTTTAGCCATTTTTTTACCCCTTCAAATCAATTAACTTCTGCTAGGATGCAACTTAACATGTAGTGCTCCCACTGAAATAAAGTTAATAAGGATAAGCTATTATTGTAATAAACTAGAATAGTCTAGTTCATGTCAGACCATGTGCGCTTTATAATAGGCTTGCAACTTAGGCTAATATTCTATAGCGTGTTAGCCGTGACGTTTTGTTTTCACTTGCACTCTATTATAGTTTTCATTAGGTTATAGCTCCTGGGCAGCAGAGGTTTAAATTCAGTTTTCCTTCAGCTAAGTAGGTAGAAGGTCCCTCCTTCTCAAAAGCTTACTGGTTATAGCTCCTGGGCAGTGGTTTCCAAGATTGACTACTTTTATGTATTACAAAACCTATTCGCCTATTCCTTAGTCTGTTGGACCGTTGGAGCATCACACAAGATAACTATAAAACTATAGGATATAGGCAGAGAATATGGAAACCTGTCATGTGTCCTGCTTTACTTACCATTTCTGAATGGACCTCATTCACCAATCGTAAACAAACAACATTTAGTCACGTGATCTTATTGATACAACAATGAAAAAAAACTGTCACGTGACAACCATCATGAATTAAACATGAGATCGTAAATTATATAGGATAGATAAAGCACCACGTGGCTAAATGTTGTTTGTTTACGATTGGTGAATGAGGTCCATTATAGGCGGACTCCTGGGGGAACCTTTCGCCTTATATCCCACTCACACGATTATAGTCTTTTGATACATTTTATTTGTTTTTAAATCCTTAAAACTTTTTGACTTTCAATTGTCTGCCCTTGTGTATATTCTTTGGGATAATTTTAGTTGTATAAATTTTTTTTATTTTTTTTGTATAATCTAATCTAGTTTTACCATGCGTTGTCGAGCTATTTACAGCCCGGGAATCATAAGGCTTTTGCCTCCTTTCTTTGCCTCTTTTTTTATGTGATTAAGCGAGGAAATCAACACAATGACACAAAGTTGCCATGGCATTTTATCGTTAAAACTTTTCACCATACATGATATCATGTACCATTTAATTCTACGCTCTAAATATTCATTCAATAATTGTACAAAATAATTAACTATCTATGCCAGTGATGCCCAAAATACGGACCGCGGGTCAGATCCGGCACGCGCCGTGTTTTTATCAGGCCCGCCGAAACGTCGGCAGAGTGTAGAAAAACTCCCCTGTTACAAAAGGAAGTAAAAAATGTTTCTTTACCTACGTTAGGGCCCACACTTCGTCTCTGATGGATTGGTACCATGACCTTTAACATTTGTGCGAGCTCTGAATGTAGAATCTACCAGGAAAAGTGGATAAGTTTTCGTGGATCATGATAAAAAGCCAATATGTTTGTTTTATAAAGAAATTTTGGCTGCTTAATAAAACAACATATAAACGGCATCATGAAACTAATAAGACGGTATTCTAGGTTTAAGCCGCAAATAAAAAAAATGTTTAACTACGCCTAGAGATTGGAGGATGTATGAGACATCAAGAACATGATTCGGTTGAAAAGCAGCTACAATGTTGCTCAGAAGTACACTTACTTTAAGTATCTTTTTGTTGATGTGGCCCGCGAAATGAATGTCAAAAATAAAAATGGCCCGATTGGGTTAGGCATCACTGATCTATGCTTTATCAGGAACGTTTAAAACTAATGACAGTATTTTTTTTGACCCCTTGCACAAAACCTGAATTCATAATTGCTGATTATAGCGAATCGGTACTAAGTAGTCCTGCTCGTGACCAGAATCATACTCTTAAATTATAATGATTGTGTGGTAATAATTTTAGAGTATTTGTATTTTGTATATATGTGCTAAATTCTCGTTTAAAAAATGACCTCACACTTGAATAGATTTTTATTAATTTGCTTTTAAAAATTTGCATATAAAAATAAATTTAAATCTTATCTAATTTTCAACCGCTTGGCTTCTGAACTGGGCCCCCAAATGAGTGTTTCTGTATGTGTGCCTTGTATAGAGTGTTCTTGTATGTTCTTAGTAAGGAGTGTTATTGTATGTTCATTGTAAGGAGTGTTCTTGAATGTTCTTAGTAAGGAGTGTTATTGTATGTTCTTTGTAAGGAGTGTTCTTGTATGTTATTTGTAAGGAGTGTTCTTGTATGTTCTTAGTAAGGAGTGTTATTGTATGTTCTTTGTAAGGAGTGTTCTTGAATGTTCTTTGTAAGGAGTGTTCTTGTGTGTTATTTGTAAGGAGTGTTCTTGTGTGTTATTTGTAAGGAGTGTTCTTGTATGTTATTTGTAAGGAGTGTTCTTGTATGTTATTTGTAAGGAGTGTTCTTGTATGTTATTTGTAAGGAATGTTCTTGTATGTTATTTGTAAGGAGTGTTCTTGTATGTTATTTGTAAGGAGTGTTCTTGTATGTTATTTGTAAGGAGTGTTCTTGTATGTTATTTGTAAGGAGTGTTCTTGTATGTTATTTGTAAGGAGTGTTCTTGTATGTTATTTGTAAGGAGTGTTCTTGAATGTTATTTGTAAGGAGTGTTCTGGTATGTTCTTTGTAAGGAGTGTTCTTGTATGTTCTTTGTAAGGAGTGTTCTTGTATGTTATTTGTAAGGAGTGTTCTTGAATGTTATTTGTAAGGAGTGTTCTTGTATGTTCTTTGTAAGGAGTGTTCTTGTATGTTCTTTGTAAGGAGTGTTCTTGTATGTTATTTGTAAGGAGTGTTCTTGAATGTTATTTGTAAGGAGTGTTCTTGTATGTTATTTGTAAGGAGTGTTCTTGTATGTTATTTGTAAGGAGTGTTCTTGTATGTTCTTTGTAAGGAGTGTTCTTGTATATTATTTGTAAGGAGTGTTCTTGAGTGTTATTTGTAAGGAGTGTTCTTGTGTGTTATTTGTAAGGAGTGTTCTTGTGTGTTATTTGTAAGGAGTGTTCTTGTATGTTATTTGTAAGGAGTGTTCTTGTATGTTATTTGTAAGGAGTGTTCTTGTATGTTATTTGTAAGGAGTGTTCTTGTATGTTATTTGTAAGGAGTGTTCTTGTATGTTATTTGTAAGGAGTGTTCTTGTATGTTAATTGTAAGGAGTGTTCTTGTTTGTTATTTGTAAGGAGTGTTCTTGTATGTTATTTGTAAGGAGTGTTCTTGAATGTTATTTGTAAGGAGTGTTCTTGTATGTTCTTTGTAAGGAGTGTTCTTGTATGTTCTTTGTAAGGAGTGTTCTTGAATGTTATTTGTAAGGAGTGTTCTTGTATGTTCTTTGTAAGGAGTGTTCTTGTATGTTATTTGTAAGGAGTGTTCTTGAGTGTTCTTTGTAAGGAGTGTTCTTGTGTGTTATTTGTAAGGAGTGTTCTTGTGTGTTATTTGTAAGGAGTGTTCTTGTATGTTATTTGTAAGGAGTGTTCTTGTATGTTATTTGTAAGGAGTGTTCTTGTATGTTATTTGTAAGGAGTGTTCTTGTATGTTATTTGTAAGGAGTGTTCTTGTATGTTATTTGTAAGGAGTGTTCTTGTATGTTATTTGTAAGGAGTGTTCTTGTATGTTATTTGTAAGGAGTGTTCTTGTATGTTATTTGTAAGGAGTGTTCTTGAATGTTATTTGTAAGGAGTGTTCTTGTATGTTATTTGTAAGGAGTGTTCTTGTATGTTATTGGTAAGGAGTGTTCTTGAATGTTATTTGTAAGGAGTGTTCTTGTATGTTATTTGTAAGGAGTGTTCTTGTATGTTATTTGTAAGGAGTGTTCTTGTATGTTATTTGTAAGGAGTGTTCTTGTATGTTATTTGTAAGGAGTGTTCTTGAATGTTATTTGTAAGGAGTGTTCTTGTATGTTATTTGTAAGGAGTGTTCTTGAATATTATTTGTAAGGAGTGTTCTTGTATGTTATTTGTAAGGAGTGTTCTTGAATGTTATTTGTAAGGAGTGTTCTTGTATGTTATTTGTAAGGAGTGTTCTTGAATGTTATTTGTAAGGAGTGTTCTTGTATGTTATTTGTAAGGAGTGTTCTTGAATGTTGTTTGTAAGGAGTGTTCTTGTATGTTATTTGTAAGGAGTGTTCTTGAATGTTATTTGTAAGGAGTGTACTTGTGTGTTCTTTGCATGAAATGTTGTTGTTTGTTCTTTGTATGGAATATTCTTGTATGTTCTTTGTATAGAAGGCACTTGTATATTCTTTGCATGGAATGTTCTTGTATGGTCTTTGTATAGAATGCAATTGTATGTTCTTTGTAAGAGGAGTGTTCTTGTATTTTCTTTGAAAGGAGAGTTCTTGTGTGTTCTTTTTATAGAGTGCACGTTTATGTTCTTTGCATGGAATGTTCTTGTATGCTCTTTGTAAGGAGAATTCTTGTATATTCTTTGTATAGATTGTTCTTGTATGTTCTTTGTATGGAGTGTTCTAGTATGCTCTTTGTATGCAGTGTTCTTGTATGAAATTTAAAAAAATGTTTATCATATCATTACACATTACAAAACAGAATCAATCCTAGTTTCCACCTTTATCTTAGAGTTCATTTAAAAATTAATAATCTTAGATTAAATCTTAGACTTAATCATAGTTTTAAAGAGTTCGAACACGGGACTATCGAGGTGACAGTCGGGAGCGCATCACAAGGCAGCGATACTTGTAACACTGGACGTAGTCTTAGTTTTAATCGTATACATATCAAAGCTTTAATCGTATACATATCAAAGCTTTAATCGTATACATATCAAAGTTTTAATCGTATACATATCAAAGCTTTAATCGTATACATATCAAAGTTTTAGTCGTATACATATCAAAGCTTTAATCGTATACATATCAAAGTTTTAATCGTATACATATCAAAGCTTTAATCATAAGATTTAATCTTAATATTAGCCTTTATCACAGCCTTATTCTTTATTTGCTGCTAAGAACTATAATAATTGAGCTCTGTTATGATGGGTAGATTAAATTTTCAATAATCTGAGGTATTAGTTGGATACCAAACCTCTACACGTATTTGATAGTAGAAATGGTCAATGTATAAAAACTTTGTTGTTTAGTCGATTATCTCTATAAAAACTTTTAAACGAACATTGTCCATAGCGAAATATTACTTGTATTCATCATCATCAGGTTGGCGTTTGCTGATGAGGTAGACGGAAGTATTGCTCGCGCCAGTGCTGCTTTTGGCAGACTTCAAGAACAAGTGTGGCAACGGAGAGGACTCAGCATATCCACAAAACTGACAGTCTACAGTGCTGTAGTTCTCCCCTCACTCCTATATGCATCATAGACCTGGACCCTATACTCCCGCCACACCAAAAAGCTAAACTCCTTCCACCTACGCTGTCTAAGGAGTACCCATAAGGTGCGTTGACTATAACAGGAAGCACTGCTTTTAAATTGAATTCATAACTCGGAGTTGGCAAATATACAAAAAAAAAAAGAAAAAGAGACATAAACCTCATGAAATGTTCGTTTCGCTTTTCGAGCCAGGTTGGCTTTGTTGTATCTCTGGGCCCCTGGCTCCACGATGGGTATGATGGAGACGATGAGGGCCATGACTCCACAGAAGATGAATGAATAGTTTCAGGACTGCATCTCTGATGGCTCCTGTGTGGGATAATAAAAGAGAACATTATTAGGGGAGGAATAAAGGTGACATAAAATAATCAATTTATCATATTAATCATCATCATCTAACTCCATCTGAGTCAGGGCTTGAGAGACTCAAATCCTCTCTTGCAAAAGCCCTGGACAGAAACCCTGCTGCTTTGCGTAGTGCATACATGTCACCGTAGGGGTCAAGAATTTTTGGTTTCCCAGACCTGTCGAGACGGAGATTATAACTTTGCATCTGTGCATACTAATCTACAAGTGAGGATGTTATGCGTTGGGTCATTTTCTCATGTTAGTTAGTGATTTATTTGTTAGTAAACTTAACTTTAAAAATTTCAACATAATCATTACAAATTCGAGTGTTTATTAAATTATAATGTATTCCATATAAAACAATTCATTAACGACAGTGGCGTAGCTAGCAATGTGCGGGTGGTGCTGGCCGCATGGGGCATCAAGTTATGAGGGGCATCAAGCTGAGCACAAACTTTGTCAGTAAAAACTACACATTTGTATAACACATTAAGAAACACAAACAAATGTTTTTATGTCTATGCTTTGTTTTTCTCCTCTTTTCTTTCTTCCATTACATGTAAGGTGTAGAACATGTTGAATTAAATTGATTACATTTGTTTAAAGCCCTGAAGGCAACGCACTTGTACACTTTCTTCTGTGGTACATGGTAAAAGGATACTACATTGTTCAATGCTCTTTATTTATATGAGGGACAAAGCTATGTTGGTACATTTTATACTAAATTGTTCAGTACACTAGTTTTATCTAAATCTAGATTGCATTAATATGTCTCTTGACTAAAGTTGACTGTTGTAGCTTACTTTTATTTCACTGTGATTCCGTTTAGTTTCAGTCATTTTGGAAAGAATTCACAGCTTTTTTTTCATTGGACCATATTGTTAAAATCAACATATTGTTAAAATCAACATATTGTTAATAAAATTATCATCAAATTTAAGCAATATCATGATGTGATATGTTTTTGTCGCTTTCCCAATCCTAGAATGAAAAAAAAATGTTGATAGTACTATGGACAAAAACAATTTCATGTGGATAGAAAGAGATTTCAACGGTTGTCGCAGTTTCTTCAGAAGCCTTCAACTCAAGAAACAAGGTTCCGTTCAGCTCTAGAGTTAAAAAGAAAAGCATTCACTAGATGAACCTGTCTCGAATATCGCAATCTTGATTCGCATATTTCTGACAATTGTGGTACATGCTACATGCAAGAGAAATAGTTCTAAACTTTAGTTATGCAAGAATTACTTTCAATCGACTGATGACACATTTGGCAATTTTGTCAATTGAATAAAGTTGGTAAGAAAAAAGTATTTTGATAATTTTCTCGATAAATTGCTAGTAAGAAAGCACTAAGATGTATCTTTTTGTAAAATTGATTTTATTCCGAATCAGCAATACTTGAACATTGACTACATATATATTTCTATTGGAGAAAAAAGGACGTTTTACTGTTTCGCACCGGGCATCAAGTAGGCCCCCTACTCTAGCTACGCCACTGATTACTAATTGATTAACTCGTATGTCGTTTTGTTTTGATTGCTTCATGTATTGTTATCTACTATGAATAACTGTGCAAAAGTTAAATTTAATCCGAGAATGGGAAGTTGGAGAAATTTGTACTAGACAGACGGACGGAGGGAGTTAATATAAGCTTTGTGAAGAAAAAGAAACAGTACTAACTCTTACATTACACTGGAAATCTGTCATGGAGTTACGACAGCGTATTGTATAATAAGGCAGTGCCGCCTCCACGTTTCAAAGATGTGCATTTTTACAACGAAATGAGATTATATTTACAAGTACTCAATCTCTTTATTTACAAACATAACATACTTTTAGAGATGTCTGTGACGATCACACTTGTCGGGGATTATATTATCAAACTTGACAATTCAATGAAATGAAGAAAGAAACATTTCTCTGTATTTTCTTAAAACTTCTTTAATAATACTTCTTCAACTTCACATAAAATGCCTTTTCAATTCAATAACAACTTGACTTGATACTTCGAAATAAAACTTAAAGATACATGAAATTTCACTTAGTATAACAACTTCAACTAATGGACCCGCTAATATCACAAAACTTATAACCATTACTAATCGAGGACTAAGCGAGGACCCGTACATTCCAGAATCATGGAAACTTCTCCCCCTAATTATTTTAGTAACTTTGACCTTCTAGAAGCTGACGTGTGCTATTTTTTTCCCTTAACCTCTTTCTTTGATTGGATACCTAAAATTAACTTGTTTACGCTGGACACTTGCACTGGTTTGACCTTGAGCTTCTAGAAACTGGTCGAAATAGATCACAGACTCGACTCATGACAATGTCAATACTACTAAGTTATTTATATTGGAGCTTCAAGAGGGCAGGGGCCTCCATAATAAAGGCATATTCCTTGTTCCATATGCCAGGACAAATCTGTAATAACGCTCCTTCTTCCCTAGTGCTACCAGAGCATGCCAGCGAGGAAAAACTTATGACGACAAAATTTAAGTCATCTGTTAAGAGGCATGACTAGATGCATGACGCGTAGGACGTAATCATCTTCTTATTTGAAGTAACGTCTGTATTATATAAGATAAGATTTGAAATTAATTAATTAATTAATTACAAGAGAGAGAGAGAGAGAGCTTTAATCACAGTGTAGAACGGAAAGAAATTGAAGGTGTACAATCATTACCAGATCCATATTTGCGTATAGGAAAGCTATAGCTAAGTTAGGGCCCTCAAGTAATAGTTTTCACTGGCATATACGATCTGTACTTATAAAAGGCAAAAAAAAAAAAGGGGGGGGGCTCTTAATTAAGTATAAAAAGAAATTAAAAAATTAGGGCCTGTTCAAGAGTAGGCCTAAATACGGGACTAAGACTAAGACCGCTTTATTGAACCTTATGGAAATTTGTTGTGCTTACAAGGACACAGTTCTGATATAAAAACAACACAACAGAAACATACACATAAATACAACAGACAACATAAAGAGTTCATTCGGAGATTACACAACTTTTATGCAGGTCACAGCACGTGACACATACACACACACAAACACTGGGCCGATCCTAACTATTGCAGAGCCCTATGCGAAACGGATTATGCGGGTCCCAGTCTGTGTAGGGATACGGATAATAAGGGACAATTAAGAGTTTGTATTAGAAAATAAATGTGTCATCGCATTTTATTCTTTCGTTACTACGTACAAAATCACGATCAGAGTTTTTAAAAAAAATATCACTTTATTCTTTTTTTTTTAAGAGATCCAGATATTTTCATAGACATAAATAAATATAGACTGGCCGATAATAGAGTTTTATGAAACGAAAATTTGTGACTTGCATTTCTGTGTACTTTATTTATGTCTAGGAGTTTTGTTTAATCTCTAAGACTGAAGATCATGCAATTTTTCAATTTTTCAGAATTCGGAAATCCGAATACAATAGATATACATGTTTTCAAGTTACATGAAGTTACTTCCTTATTCCAGTCTATATTTATTTATGTCTATGGATATTTTACATCTATATGTATATGCCAGTGACTCATATAGTAAAAAAAAAAGTAAAGGAACTACCGCTTTAGGTTAAAATTAGTAGTATTCTTATTAAACGAAAGCTTACAATGCCTTTTTATATCGCGCGTAGAATTGACGTTTTCCATAATAATGACACACCAAAACGACAATTTTGTCTTTTTCCTGAAGATTTTCATGAGTTTTCAGGAGATTTAGAGTTAGCGCGGGCTTATGAAAGTATGGGGGCCCACTGCGACCGCATAGGTGGCAGTGGCCTGAGGCCGGCCCTGTATACACACACAGGAAACAATTCCAATGTGATTGTAACTAAGGGTTACGGCATCAGCGTAGCTAGGGTCGTGGGAGGAGGTGGGAGGATTTGAATATTCCTAGCGGGCCCCCACTTGAGGGGTGCCTCCAAATTAGTGTTTTTTTACATTAAAAAATTAAATATTACGCAAAATGCAGGGGCCCCCAAAGAAGTCAAGCCTACCCTGCCCCCAAGCAATGGAAAATTCCTAGCTACGCCCCTGGGTTATTGTGACGCAATGTAAGACCACAACGGAGACAAAAACTTTTCTTTTTCTTTTCTGCCGGAGAGGGGAACAGGCAGGGGTAGGTAATCCACAAACTAAAGGACGTCAATTACCTAATGCTCTATACCAGGGATGCCCAAGGTACGGCCCGAATTCTTAATAATTTTTAAAAATTTAAATTGGCGAACATTTTGTAATATACTCGTCACTATTCATCAACACATTGTAAATACATGATTAAATCGAGAGCGCAGGGTGACTTTTTATCTTCAATAGATGTTTGTTTAACTCGGAAACTAATATAGATCTAGTTGTTTCTCATTAAAAAAACAACAAACAAACAAACAAAAAAAAACTTAGCCCAATCCAATGCAGCTTTACGTATTAATAAAAAAAAACTAGCCCTATCTCGTATTGAACACAGACTTGATATGTCATTAAAGGCTTCTTTGGATGGGTTGTATCTGTGAACAATATGGGCGCGGCGGCTGAATGGTTAAACGGCTTGGCTTCCAAACCTGGGGTCCTGGGTTCGAATCCCGGTAATGACTGGGATTTGAGTTCGGGACTATCAGGGCGCCCCTGAGTACACCCTCTAATGAATACCTGACTTCAGTTGGGGACAGTAAAGGAGCTTGGTCTTTGTGCTGGCCACATGACACCCTGCTCGTTAACCGTTGGCCAAAGAAACTGATGACTTATAACATCATCTTCCCTATAGACCGTATGATCTAATAGGGGGAACTGTACTTTATCTCTGAACAATATTCATAGAAAAATATCATCTGAGTCAGAGATAAGACTAGAAGATTGTTGACGTCCTCCAACTCTTTGCTGTTCGTACTTGAAATGAAATGGGCTTCAAATACTAAAACATTTCGACCATTTTTGTATGCCCATGAAATTCGTCATGTTACTGAGAAACTATGACATCAATAGTACCGTAAAATGCGTTGAATTTGAAAGTCTTCTTTTGAGTATTCTCTTCTTCGCCATTAGTAGTAGGCTCATCAAATAGCTTCTTAACTTTCCGCAATCGTGTAGAGCAGCGGTTCTCAACCTTTTAAGCTCGGCGACCCCTTTTTACAATCCCACTCTGCCGCGACCCCCCCCCCCGACACACACATACAGCAATAGAAGAGTAGGCAATAACAATCCATAGTTTCGATGGTGTTAAGCGACCCCTGGCAAATGGTCAATCGACCCCCAAGGGGGTCGAGACCCACAGGTTGAGAACCCCTGGTGTAGAGGGAAAAAACTGCATCAACAATTAAAAGTTCTGCTACTTTAGCAGCCCCTTTTATCTTACACTCAAAAAGTCATTCTCTAATTATTTATTTCATTATAGATCTTCTGCAGTTGTTTATCTGCTTTATGTAGATCTTGCTGCTAACTTTCCAACATTTTTAACTCATCGTTGATTGCGCTTACAATTGTGCACTGGACAATAAGCAGAACATTATATACAAATGTCTCTTATGGCCCTCAAAGTGCAAAAGTTTGTTTTTTAATAAACACAGCAGAAAGAAGTCTGTTTAGATCTCTGACTTATGTCCCGGAATTTTGTTTATTGTTAATACAAAATACTTATAATTAACTATGTTATAGTTATAGAAAAAAGAAACAAATTGAGCTTTCAGAAAATTGAATAATTAGCAAGTATGTCATAATTTTGATTCCTGACCATCAGGACTATCCATATAGACTAAAATGTTATTGTCAACCCTCTTCCCATTTCCATTTTCTCTTTCTCTACAACACATAAATATTTTCTTAACCAAACTCTCCCCCCCCCCACCCAGGGCCGGTGTGAGGCCATTGCAACCTATGCCTCAGCAGTGGGCCCTGCACTTTCTTAGGCCCCGCGCTAATTCTAGATCATAATCTTATATCTTATATATTACAGACGTTACTTTAAAAAGAAGATGATTACGTCCTACGCGTCATGCATTTACTCATGCATATTTAACCAATAATCATAATTTTCCCTTATTATTCTTATCCCTACACAGACTGGGCCCCGCTCAATCCGTTTCGCATAGGGCCCTGCCCCCCCCCCCCATTCCTTGAATACTATTCATGGTTTTATAAAATATACAGAAAAAGAAACAGAGTGGAATGATCAAGCAACTATTGTTACCTCAAATGCACGGTCAGAGCTAGCCACCACTACAATTAACCTGGTTGAGAGCAGTTTCTTACAATGAAGTAATTTAAGTCGCTAGTACGCTGACTTTAGCTTAAAAACACTGATTAATGTTTTAAAACGAATATAACGTTTTGGGTAGAAAGTTAAGAACATTTTGAGGAAGCTTTGTAGATTCTACTTTTTAATCGGTTCTTACAAAAGAGTTGTTGTTTTTTTCACTTTGATATCATCTCCTAAATCTCATGTGGCCCTTTTTTGTCACCGTCATGGGCTCAAGTGAAATAAACCCCGTTGAGCTAATGTTGCTACGTCACAGGCTGTGTCCCCTGATGGTCGTGGTCCCGGGTTCATTGAACCCCTTTGTGCCACTGATACCATGCTCAAATAGCACTAGGAAAGATGAAGCATTTGTATATATATATATATATATATCTCAGCATATGGAATAAGAAATGTACCTTTATCTCTGTGTCTTTCTGAGTATTTATACAGGTTTTGTTTTCTATTTGTAGATTTATAGCTCGTATTTGGCAAATACAGACAAGGAAAACCTCCCCTAATTAACGTTATCTAATTAACACCTAATTAACATTACCTAATTAACATTACCGTATAAATTAATTAACGCCACCTAAATAACATCACCTAAATTAACGTCACCTGATTTGCATCAACTAAATAGGCGCTGTCGTTACTGTATTTTAGTTAGGGGAGACGACTCCAGAACGTGAGACTAAAAGGTTGTGTTATTGTAGTGAGTTAAATCATGTTAACAAATATTCTTACTAAAGTCTACTCCATGTATTTGGTTTCATATTAACTTGATTTTGTCTATATTAAAATGCATTTCTATCTAGTTTTGTTCACAAAATGAAGTTATTCAAGTTACTTGAAGTTTTATTTGTTAAGATACATTACGCCTATAGCGGTTTAGTTGTCTACCAGCTGATTGGAGTTACAAGTCAACAACAGGCAACAACACACACTATCATCAAATTATGGATAATTTGTACAGTACACACACGCACACACATACGCAGTACAATGATTGTTTTTTTTTAATCATAGGCTACATGTCCATCTCAGATCTATGGATGACGTCAAAGGCAACCTAAAAGCAGTGGACATTGATACTGACCACTGGGAAGACTTAGTCCTAGACAGCACTTCTTGGAGAGAGATGGTGACCAAGAAAGCGATGTACAGGGAACATAAGAACATGGGCCTCAGCTCTGGAAGAAAAGCGTGCCAAACGAGAAATGGCTGCCTCCTCTACCACCAGAACGAATGTCACCTTAACCTGCGATATATGTGGATTGGAGACGAAAATATTAACACTATGTTACTATCCAGTGAACCACTTGTTGTGAACCACTAGTCGTGAACCACTAGTCTGTGAACCACTAGTCTGTGAACCACTAGTCTGTGAACCACTAGTCGTGAGCCTCTAGTCTGTGAACCACTAGTCTGTGAACCACTAGTCGTGAACCACTAGTCTGTGAACCACTAGTCATGAACCACTAGTCTGTGAACCACTAGTCTGTGAACCACTAGTCGTGAACCACTAGTCTGTGAACCACTAGTCGTGAACCACTAGTCTGTGAACAACTAGTCGTGAACCACTAGTCTGTGAACCACTATTCGTGAACCACTAGTCTGTGAACCACTAGTCGTGAACCACTAGTCGTGAACCACTAGTCTGTGAACCACTAGTCTGTGAACCACTATTCGTGAACCACTAGTCTGTGAACCACTATTCGTGAACCACTAGTCTGTGAACAACTATTCGTGAACCACTAGTCTGTGAACCACTAGTCTGTGAACCACTAGTCTGTGAACCACTATTCGTGAACCACTAGTCTGTGAACCACTAGTCGTGAAACACTAGTCTGTGAACCACTATCCAGTGAACCACTAGTCTGTGAACCACTAGTCTGTGAACCACTAGTCTGTGAACCACTAGTCTGTGAACCACTATTCGTGAACCACTAGTCTGTGAACCACTAGTCGTGAAACACTAGTCTGTGAACCACTATCCAGTGAACCACTAGTCTGTGAACCACTAGTCTGTGAACCACTAGTCTGTCCACCACTAGTCTGTCCACCACTAGTCTGTCCACCACTAGTCTGTGAACCACTAGTCTGTGAACCACTAGTCTGTGAACCACTAGTCTGTCCACCACTAGTCGTGAACCAGTTAAAAAATAAAGAATGAATTGTTTAAGGCTGAGAATGGGTGTGTGAGAAAAAAAAAGTGTACAATTATCTAAGAGGACAAAACCCTACATATTGATCCATATCTATGAATACTGAAGGCTCAGCTTTCCTTGATGGTATCAAGCAAAATAATTAATTAGCATTAATTAATTTATTAATTGTTTTTTTATTATTGATTCATGCTTTGTCTATGCCAATGAATAATTGTGCCAAGTTTTAACTTGGTCCGAGAATGGGTGTAGGAGAAATAACGTGTACAATCTTTGTACGTGATGGACAGACAGACAAGAATGAGTTGATATACGCTTGGTAACTAGAGATCATTTGACCTGAATTCGTTCCACGAAAATTGAATATAAATAATCATAGACATTAACTCTAGAAACATAAAAGAATGGACGGGCCTGCTATTGAAAGAGGTTCTATCTAAAGCACAAAAAAAAAAAACAAAGTGGAATGGAGAAAGACGGTCGACAAACCTTGCATGATGGCCCAACGGTCCAACAGGATTCTTTCTCATGGGGGGGGGGGGGGGTAAGGGTTGTTATGGATTGTGTGTGTGTTTGTGTTTATTTATGGTGACGATGGGAAGATGTTAGCGTGCGAATGATGCAACATAGGTGGCGTTGTCGTCTGTGGTCTTAATTAGGACAGACGACTCCAGAACCTGAGACTGAAAGGTTTTTTAAATCTCACATCAACTAGATTTTGTCAATATTTTAATAAAAGTTATATTTTGTTTCGTTCACGAAAGGAAGTTATTTAAAGTTGTATTAGTCAAGATATAATACGCCTATAGATGTCTACCAGCAGTTTGGTGCTACAAGTCAACGAGCGTCAACAGCAAGGGGGATTGGGCGGGGTAAAAATGTTCCAGTGTTTTTTAATCTAACATTCATTAATTATTAGGAGGAAAATAATCGCTCTAGAAGTTGTAAAAGGGAGTACTTTTAATTATTTTGTTGTTACGAATCTGTTTGATAAAACCTTCGTCTCGATGATTGTTGATTGTATCAGATTCCGCAAAAAAATCTCGCGTGAGAAGGTACAAGATACATTTATAAAACCTTTATCTTATCTTATTTTCCCTTTCTCCTATAAGACAAAGAAGATATAAAAAACAAAAACAAATGGGGAGATAATTTTCCAGTGTCAATGTGTTTGCATGGAAGAGATTTGGAAAAAATAAATCTTGGAGAAAATGTAGGCCTATTTAACTTTTTACTGCACGACTTAAGGTTCTTAATAACTCACACTTTTGCGTTCACGGAGTGGTAAAGAAATATAGATAAAAGCAAAACAGACTTCCGAAAATTCAACTCATTTTGTCCTCTATTGTTAAGCTTTGTCCTCCTTTTGTCCTCTATTGTCAAGCTCAGTCCTCATTTAGTCACCTATTGCCAAGCTTTGTCCTCGTTTTGTCCTCTATTATCAAGCTCTGTTCTCATTTTGTAACCTTTTGTCCAACTGTCCTCCATTGTCAAGCTTTGTCCTCTTTTCAATCATACTTTGTCAAGCGTTGTCTTCTATTGTTCTTTTTTTTTTCTTTTTCATTAAGCTTCGTCCTCTTTTTGTCCTCTTTTGTAAAACTTTGTCCTCCTTTTCGTCCTCTCCTGGGTGTGCAGGTATCTGGTAATCTGTTTGTTACCGTAGTTGATTATGTTAAGAGGATAGTTCAACTCTACCAGGCCATAGGTTTTGTCTGAATAAGAAAACTCTTTAAACAAAGAGATGAAAGAGAACAAAGAGATCTTCCGATTTTGCTGTCAAAAACTCTAGTAAAATCCCGACTTCCGCCTCACTTTATTCATCTCTTTCAAAAGTCAGACCAAAAAGCATGAAATAGATCTGACTCTTGAAAATCTCAGGGATTTTGATGGCGATCAAACAAATAATAACCAGCAGGGCTAGATGTTGTTAGCTCCTATTCAAAAATGTTTGCATGAAAACCATGGAGCTATACTAATGGAACACCAGCTTCGAGATTTTATGATCGGAGTGCCGCACATGGCTAGCTACATGGTTAGCTACGCTTCTGGCTAAATACAATAGACCTAATATTTTAAATATGTACAAAACATGAGATAGTAAATGAATGAACAAATCAAAACAAGTAAACTTCACACGCACACTACACCAATTAAAGCTGGGTGGACTCAGAAGCGCCAGATTCTGAAATTAAAAATCCCAGTCTTCCCCAGGATTCGAACCCGGGACCTGGTTTGAAAGCCAAGTGCTTTTTCTGCTCAACCAAATATCCTCAAAATAAAAAAAATCCCAGTCTTAACCAGGGTTTGAACTCGTGACCCTTGTTTGGAAGCCAAGTTGTGCTTTTTCTACTCAGCCACCCCACCTCCATCAGAACTATTAACCCAAGTTAAACAAAGACTTGCAAATCATGGAACACATGGAACATTAATTCTGATTTCAGAACTTGTCTAATAAGCTTCCCAGGATCACCTGCAATACAGCAGCTTTTTATTTTCAGAAATCTTCATGATGAATTATTTACTCTAGCTTATAAGCAACATCTATCCAGTTCACTTTCAATGTCTATACTTATTTTTTTCTGCAGTTATTCTCCAAAATGTATTAAAGTGAAAGTCCGATGGTTTTGACAATTGTTGATATAATATGATTATGATTTACAGAAAATGAATATATTATTCTTTTTTTTTTATTTGCAAGAATAACTTAGTAATTTAAAGTCCACAACTCGCAAGCATATAAAAATGCAGAGCTAGAGAGGAGGATCCTAGCAAATGGAATTGAGATGCTACAGAAGGATCCTAGGCATCACATTTAAAGACCGCGTTACAAACCAAGAGATCAGAGACAAGTTTACTGCAGCGATCGGAGCCCATGATGACCTGCTAACTATTGTAAAAAGACGAAAGCTTAAATATGGCCATATTACAAGATCTACGGGGCTCGCAAAGATCTTTCTTCGGGGAACAGTACCAGAAAAAGAAGAAGAGGCAGACAGAGAAAGCGATGGGAGGACAACATAAAAGAATGGACGGGCCTGTCATTGAGAGAGGTTCTAAACAAGGCAAAAGAAAGGGAGGAATGGAGAAAGACGGTCGACAAGTCTTGTCTGGTGCCCCAACGGTCCAACAGACCAAGAGATAGGTAAAGGTAAAGATAAGGTAAACTTAGTAATTGATGTTTTTCTGACATAATTTTTCTGCGCATGCAAAACGGTCAGATTTTCACGGAATTTCTGTGTGACGTCACGAGTGGGCACTCAAATCCTATAGATCTACTAATCCGAGCACCGGTACTTGTCTTCCGCGAATTTAATGTGAGCATATGCCTTTGTAAACTATTTGCTCTTCAGCCGAATAAATATTTCCCATTTTCCCTTTAAAACTTCATCTCTTGGAAACAAATGAAAAGGGACACTAATTTCTGTGTCAGCATACTTGTGTGTTTGCCACTCATTGCTGTGCTGGTCACTAATAGTGTTGGTCAATTCTAGAGTGCAGTCATCACCAGTGTGAACACTAGTTTTTCTGTTTGAGAAAATTTGCATTTAGGCTAGTGATGTCCTAAACTTAACCTTGTTGCCGTAATAAAAGCAATAGTTAGTTATTGTACCAAGGTGTTTGGCTCTTGGTTTAGTCAAAGTTCCATATGTATGAGACCTTATCTTTATTGTCATAATTTTGTCATAATTATGATACTAATTAAAATTAAATATTAAGCCCCGACTGACTTGTAAAAATGAACAACTTTTAATTAATTAATTTTTAAGTAATAATGCATGGTTGGGGGGGGGGGGGGGTTGGGGAATCAGTTTAACCAATGCACAATAATTTGTTGATAACAGCTCTGGAACATTGGCTAAGGAATTAATGAATAGTTGATCATTTCTCTCAGAATTTAAAAAAAAAAAAGGTAATTTTAACTTGTTTTTTCCTTTATGTTTGAGTAAATGAATAGTTAATATTTGAGTGAATGAAGGCTTTATGATGTTTGAGTGAATGGATGCTTTATGTCTGAGTGAATCAAAGCCTTTTAAACATTCAGAGATTGTGATGTTAATATTAAGTCTGTGTGTATAGTTGTGACCAATTGTATGGTATTGAAAAAACATGTAAAATGTTTGAAAAGTTAGGTTAGGTATTTGTTTATAGATTTCATTTCACTTTTTATTTTCAACCTTTTTCTATGGTCAGTATCTTCATATCTGCCTGGTCGTGCGGTTTGCACGCTGGACTGTCGTTCAGATTTATCGATGGTCCCTGGTTCAAACCGTGCCCGCTCCCATCCCCCGTCGTCCTGCGGGAGGTTTGGACTAGGAAGTAATTATCTTCAACTCTGAAGGAACATCCGAAACATGTAAAACATTTTACAAACATATCTGTATTGTTATGAGATGTATAAATCTAACTAGCTTCTGTATGAGTTACATTTATATATATGATGCTTGTCATAGAATTGGTCATTCTTTTATTGTTCATCTTGATTTGTTTCCATTATGCTGACAGTAAAGTTTTGCTGGTCAAAATATTTACAAGGAACTTCATTCTGTCTATTGGTTATGTTGTTACTAAAAAAAAACACATAGTATTCAAATACCTCCTGACCCCTATTTTGTTTAGGATATGTGTTTCCTGTGAGTTACTATTAATTTTATATTAATCTACATTGATATATTTTTGACCTAGTTGACTGCAGTATATATCAACCTAGATTTAAGTTGACTGCGGTATATATCAACCTAGATTTAAGTTGACTGCGGTATATATCAATCTAGATTCAAGTTGACTGCATCAGACCGTTTTTTTTTTGTATATTGGTGGAGTGGTTGTGTCTCTTGCCTATCTGTTGAAGTTCTAAACATCCAACCAAACGTAATGTGTCTTGTTTGTGTGTGTCTCTAGCTAGCCAACACTACGTAATGTGTCTTGTCTGTGTGTCTCTAGCTAGCCAACACTACGTAATGTGTCTTGTCTGTGTCTCTAGCTAGCCAACACAATGCAATGTGTCTTGTCTGTGTGTCTCTAGCTAGCCAACACTACGTAATGTGTCTTGTCTGTGTATCTCTAGCTAGCAAGCACAATGTAATGTGTCTTGTCTGTGTGTCTCTAGCTAGCCAACACAATGTAATGTGTCTTGTCTGTGTCTCTAGCTAGCCAACACTATGTAATGTGTCTTGTCTGTGTGTCTCAAGCTAGCAAGCATAACGTATTGTGTCTTGTCTGTGTGTCTCTAGCTAGCCAACACTATGTAATGTGTCTTGTCTGTGTGTCTCTAGCTAGCCAACACTATGTAATGTGTCTTGTCTGTGTGTCTCTAGCTAGCAAGCATAACGTATTGTGTCTTGTCTGTGTGTCTCTAGCTAGCCAACACTATGTAATGTGTCTTGTCTGTGTGTCTCTAGCTAGCCAACACTATGTAATGTGTCTTGTCTGTCAGCTAGCACAACGTATTGTGTCTTGTTTGTGTCTCTAGCTAGCCAACACAATGCAATGTGTCTTGTCTGTGTGTCTCTAGCTAGCAAGCACAACATAATGTGTCTTGTCTGTGTGTCTCTAGCTAGCTAGCACAACGTATTGTGTCTTGTCTGTGTCTCTAGCTAGCTAGCACAACGTATTGTGTCTTGTCTGTGTGTGTCTCTAGCTAGCCAACACAATGCAATGTGTCTTGTCTGTGTGTGTCTCTAGCTAGCAAGCACAATGTAATGTGTCGTGTCTGTGTGTGTCTCTAGCTAGACAACACAATGCAATGTGTCGTGTCTGTGTGTGTCTCTAGCTAGCCAACACAATGCAATGTGTCTTGTCTGTGTGTGTCTCTAGCTAGCCAACACAATGCAATGTGTCTTGTCTGTGTGTGTCTCTAGCTAGCCAACACAATGCAATGTGTCTTGTCTGTGTGTCTCTAGCTAGCCAACACAATGCAATGTGTCTTGTCTGTGTGTGTCTCTGGCTAACAAGCACAATGTAATGTGTCTTGTTTGTGTCTCTAGCTAGCCAACACAATACAATGTGTCTTGTCTGTGTGTGTCTCTAGCTAGCCAACACAATGCAATGTGTCTTGTCTGTGTGTGTCTCTAGCTAGCCAACACAATACAATGTGTCTTGTCTGTGTGTGTCTCTAGCTAGCCAACACAATGCAATGTGTCTTGTCTGTGTGTGTCTCTAGCTAGCCAACACAATGTAATGTGTCTTGTCTGTGTGTGTCTCTAGCTAGCCAACACAATGCAATGTGTCTTGTCTGTGTGTCTCTAGCTAACCAACACATCTATGATTATTCTTAATACTCAGTCAAAAACACTAGACACATGTTTTATTATAAATAATGTATTCATATTATTGTTCGAAAATGACATTCTTCTATCTGTCATTTAGAAGTTGACATTATTGCATCGGTCATATTTATTTGTTATTGTGTAGCCTGCCTGTACTCATAATCCCATTTTTAGAAACATATGTTGTACTCCCTCCCCCCTTTTCCAAACGTTATGTAGAAATGATTGCTAGGCTGTGCCCAGTAGTTCCTCTAGAATACACTGCTGTCTAGCACTGTTACACTCATGTCTAGATAATAGCTACATGGGATGGGTTTCACTATAAGTTGGTTTGTTATTGCTAGGCTGTGCCCAGTAGTTCCTCTAGAATACACTGCTGTCTAGCACTGTTACACTCATGTCTAGATAATAGCTACATGGGATGGGTTTCACTATAAGTTGGTTTGTTATTGCTAGGCTGTGCCCAGTAGTTCCTCTAGAATACACTGCTGTCTAGCACTGTTACACTCATGTCTAGATAATAGCTACATGGGATGGGTTTCACTATAAGTTGGTTTGTTATTGCTAGGCTGTGCCCAGTAGTTCCTCTAGAATACACTGCTGTCTAGCACTGTTACACTCATGTCTAGATAATAGCTACATGGGATGGGTTTCACTATAAGTTGGTTTGTTATTGCTAGGCTGTGCCCAGTAGTTCCTCTAGAATACACTGCTGTCTAGCACTGTTACACTCATGTCTAGATAATAGCTACATGGGATGGGTTTCACTATAAGTTGGTTTGTTATTGCTAGGCTGTGCCCAGTAGTTCCTCTAGAATACACTGATGTCTAGCACTGTTACACTCATGTCTAGATAATAGCTACATGGGATGGGTTTCACTATAAGTTGGTTTGTTATTGCTAGGCTGTGCCCAGTAGTTCCTCTAGAATACACTGCTGTCTAGCACTGTTACACTCATGTCTAGATAATAGCTACATGGGATGGGTTTCACTATAAGTTGGTTTGTTATTGCTAGGCTGTGCCCAGTAGTTCCTCTAGAATACACTGCTGTCTAGCACTGTTACACTCATGTCTAGATAATAGCTACATGGGATGGGTTTCACTATAAGTTGGTTTGTTACAATTTATATTTATAATATATATATATGTACAGAACTATTTATGCAATTAACTGCTGTTAAAAGTTAGGATAGTGATGTGATCAAATAGTGTTGAGTGACCTTTTGGTTTTTCATGGGACAAGAAAACAGAAGACACTGCATGCACAGAATAGCTCAAGTTTTGAAATACATAGTTCAGTGCCTTCACATCAAACTAGTGATTGTGTTTAGAATGTATTGTTTTAACATCTTAATTATAGTTGTTGAACTTTGGTCTCCCACACAGTAAATTGATAGGATCCACTGAAGTCAGTTGTATATTGATCAAGGCAAGTATCCATTAGAGTATGTACATAGTTGAGTGACAATAGCCACTAGAGTATGTTGTTTCTGATGTTACTATCTTTCTATCCCATAATTTTCTTGGTGAGCACATAATGTAGTGATGCTATATTTTGTACAAACTATTAAACTATCTCCATACAATCCTCAGGTTTTTGTTCTCTGTGTTTATATAATACAGACTGGATTCAATTACAAATGGCATTTGTCATTAAGGCTTTTATTACAAGGCATGACAAAAACAAAGTCTGTTACATTTTAATCAATGTGCTGTCAAAGTTTTAGTTCAATTTAGTTTAAGAAAATGTATTTTGATTAAGTCTGATAGTATTCTAATAAACAATGCTTGCTTAAAGTTAAAAAAAAAAAAATAGACATTTTCAAATAGTGTTTTTTTTGCAAAGTTTGGATTAATGAATGTATTTCTCTTTAAGGCTTTGGCAGTAAGTTAATACATGAAAATATCAAATATAACATGACAATCCAGGGTAAATGTTTGGCATAGACTATGCAAAGATCATACATGTAATCTAGAAATTTTGTTTGATAATTAGCAGTAAAAAAAAGTAAATGAAAGGTTTCAAATGATGGATATATAGAATCATCAATAAATTGTAATGTATATTTATATATATATATACACCAATATAATTCAAAAACATGTGATCTAGATAGAATAGGAAGCACTTGGAATCTACAACTCAAGAACAATAAGTCTGTGTTTAGAATAACATCATATGTTTACACAGCATTCTGTACATTCTGGACATAAACAATAAATTAATGCCTAGAGGCTGATAAATAACATAACTTATAATTATTCTTTCTTTTAAATTGTTATTTTGTATGACTATGTCATTCAATAGTATAGGTAAGTGCAAAAGGTCAGACTGTTATGGGTCATGTGACAGTATCTAAAGAAAGTAGCCAACAACAAAAACATTACTAAAACATAAAAAAAAACTCAACCCAACATATAACAATCAACAACACAATGTAACAGTCACTCATCACATTTATGCTTTCTTCACAAAGTATATTCATTGCTAGATCCTTTTGACCTATCCACCACTATTCTTTTTTTATCCATTAAGTCAAAAAATTCTTGTAATTTTGTTGCAAACCTAAGGTCATCAGTCTGAACTGAACTATTGCCAGCAGGTATAGCTGATCTGTTTTCTGTGAGTTGGGAAGAGTCATGGAAGACAGTTGTTAGCTCTCCAACTTAACACTAATTCCTCGGCTTTTAAGCACTTCTTTAATCTGACAAATGGATTCAGAAAGAGGCTATTTTTTTTAGACTTTTTCTGAAACAAGAAACACAATTCCATTTTAAAAACATGAAAGCATTGATTAATAAATATATGAAAGACACTTCAACAGAATTAGAAACAATCAAAATCAATAAATTCAAATTATTTTTACATTATTAAGTTTTTATTTATTACAATATTTATTGACCTTTTCAAGCACCAGTGCTTTCTCTTCTATTTCCACTTTCTCTGACAAAAATTCTTCCTGTTGCAGAGCTTCAAAATTTACTTTACTGGCCTCCTCCTCTTTCTTTGCCTGTTCGTCCTTTTTTTGCTGAATCTATTGAATAATAAACATTTTCATATAAAAGAGATTCAATTCCAGTGAAGTTCTACCTACGTCCCTAAAGGAACAAGAATTTTTTTTTTGAGTTTATTGATATAAGAAAACACTCAACAAAGCCTTGGCACAACTGATGCTATAAAGACAGAGTGCTATAGCAGTAATGTATAGCCACAGAGAAGTAGATCGGGCTCAATGCAAATAATATATTTTTTTAACCATTTAACACAACATTTTGTTTTATGGAGGAATTGGCAGAGAAATGGTATAATTCAGTGATGCCCATCCTTGCTCATCCTGCGGGCCATTTTACTTTCCAACCCTCGTGTCGCGGGCCACATCAACAGAAAGATAGAAACACGACATGAAATTAACCTGAAACTTTTAGAAAGTAAAAACCTGTGGATCTAGTACCCGAAGTTTAACAATCTTTTAGTCGCCGCTCAAACCAAGAATGCCTTTTATATTTTGTTCTTTTTTTTTAAACAGCCACACTTTTTAATAGAAGAAACTTGTTGGCTTTTTTATAATGTTCGCAAACAAGTAAAGATCCGTTCACTTTTCCTTGTAGATTCTACATTCAGATTCACAGCTCATAAAACTCATAAAAGTTCAAAGCCATGGTACCAATCCATTAGAGAAAAAAAATAGAGTCCTAGTGTACGTAAAGATACACTTTTTAACCACTTAATTTTTTGGGCCGACGCGTTGGTGGGCCGGATGAAACCACGTCGCGGGCCGGATCTGGCCCGCGGGCCGTATTTTGGGCATCACTGGTATAATTAATAGTTACTTTTGCACCAGCCAGCATTGGAAGTGTCTTTTTGTGTAGGACAGTTGTTAGGGTAAAATTTTTGTTTTGGTCATTGAATTTCATTGATTTTGGTATCTGTTGTGGTTATTTTGCAGATGGAACAGAGCTACAGTTCAGTTAAAAAATAAATCTAGATCTACATATATTTAGTTATTTAAAGAGAGAAAGGGGCTGTAAAGAAAGATCTGGTCTGCGTGACAGTAACAGTTGATGCTTGATCAACATTATTAAAGTATTATAATCAATATCCAGATGTTCTTGTTAATCAAGTTTTTTAACAACTAAGTCTAAATAGGGGCAAAGGGGGTACTGGAAAGGGGTAGTACCTTTGATGGTCCGGTATGCTGCACTATTAGGTGGATGGCCTCACTGGTCCCCTTCCGACCCCTAAATCTCACACATGTGGCTCCAAGCGCCATGCCCTGGAAAACCGCTTCAGCTGGTGGACTAAACCATGTGAGGGGGTGGTGATAACATGGCATCACTGGGTGAAAGGCCTTCTAGACTAAGGTCACCAGCCAGGGAGGAAGAGTCCCAGGATGGACTACAACAGCCACATGTTCAGGACCAAGGCGAACCACCAAATTAGAGGTACTCAGTTGTGGTCAAGCATAGAGAGGGATGGGCGCTGCCATGCAAGTATTTAGCCCTCGTTACACCAAATGAGATAATGACAGTAAATAAATCCATACCGGCTCGGCCATAGCCCGGGTTACCAAGGGCCGCGTCTACAGTCACAGACCAGGGCGGAGGTGAGAAGTGTATTACTGGTCCGTGCAAAAATAAAATAAATACCAGGAATAAAATCACCATAGGAACATGGAATGTGAGATCACTAATAGAGGAAGGAATAGTTGAAGAGCCCACACATGAAGTTAACCTAATTCATTTCAACATCATAGGACTCTCTGAAATGCGATGGAAAAACATAGGTGAAACAACCACAGAAGAGGGTCATAAACTGTACTACAGTGGACTACAAGATGTCCACAAACAAGGAGTAGGATTTCTTGTACACAGTAACTACAGCTACTGCATTGAGAACTGGTACCCTATATCTAGTCGACTCATTTCCATAAGTTTAAAGGAACCACCCTTCAATATCACCATCATTCACGCATACACTCCTACGTCAACATATGAGGATGAGGCAGTACAAGAGTTTTATGAGCTATTATAGGAAGTGGTCAATAAAGTCTTGAAAAAGGGACATCCTTGTTGTACAAGGAGACCGGAATGCCAAAGTAGGAAGTGACTCCTACCAAACCTGGAAAGGCACTTGTGGAAGATACAGTAACCTCTCAACCAATGAACGAGGTCAACGACTTTTAGAATTTGCGAAATACAACAATCTCTTACAGGCTAACAAACTAGGATGCCACAAAAATCGTGTATAACCACATGGCACAGTCCGAACGGAGAATACCACAACCAGATCGACTATGTCAGTGGTTCTCAACCTTTTATGCTCGGCGACCCCTTTTTACAATCCCCCACTCTTCCGCGACCCCCGCACACACACACACATACAGCAATAGAAGAATAGACAATAACAATCCTTATTTTTGAAGGTCTTAGGCGACCCCTGGCAAATCGTCAATCGACCCACAAGGGGGTCGCGACCCACAGGTTGAGAACCCCTGGACTATATCATGGTGCAATTGCTATAAAATGATTTTGATCTAGATTTTCTTTCTTTTTGTTTTTAAGTTATAATTAGCCACAACTGAATTAATTGAGACCACTTAATTATGCCAGTCACTCCCCCATTACTACTATCAACTAATAGAAATTAAGCAAGGAAGGTGATTCAAATATATGCCAAGTCACCCTGTCAGATGAAACAAGAGAATCACCTAACAACACCTGTATGGGAATTTTGTGAGACGCAGCTGAGAAGCACCGAAACCTCCCAGATACCCTCTCTCCCCACTGGTCCACAAAAGAGATTGGACCACAGCACATTGAGAATGCTATATATAAAACCTATGAACCAGAGAGAAACACTTATACAACATGATGAAGGAATAATATGAATAAAGATGCACTATGAAAAAAAAATGTCACCGTAACTACCATGTTAACTCTAAAAGAATGACAATTAAAACTTAAAATTTGTTTCCATTTCTAGGAATTATAAAGTTTATTCATATTTCACCTGCTGGATAGCAGCTTCATATTCTTGTCTGATTTCTCCAGGACAGGAAATTTGTCATCTTTCCTCTGAAACAAAATGGGAGCTTTTCAATAATTTTGTTCAGCTCTGAAACAAATGGGAGCTTTTCAATATTTTTTTATCATTACTCAAGGTTAAAGCCATTGTCTTTGCATGAATTGACCAACAGTTCATGGATGCCCTAAAAAGACTGAAGGATTACTGAAGGTGATTTTATCTTTATGTTCTATATTTCTCAAACATCCTTGATGGGATTTTATTACTATTTTTGATACCTAGAAAAATAACAATCCAAAAAACATTAATTTCATGTATTTCAACTTACGTGCTTCAAAATCATCTTCCTCATCTTCACTGTTGCTTTCTTCACTGGCTTCCAGCCTGCGCCTCACTTTTTCAGGGAAGGCCTCTTGGATGTCTTTCCATTTTTATCAATTTATTTTCCTTGGCAGCTTTCCTGGCCCAAACTGAAATGCGCTTCCTGCAGACTGGAGTAAGCTAATGCATACTGGGCACATGCACTCAGATTCAGAGAGTATTTTTTTTCCTGTAATTATAGATAGCAAAACAAATTAGAATTTGATCTGAAAAAAATTTTTTTTTTTATTTGATTGCACAGACATGCCTACCCCCAAGACCCAGAATGTGGAACACTCAGGTTGAAAATGTGGAATTTAGGGCCCCAATGTGGAACATACACACGGTTACGTTTGTCAGCCATACTGTACGCAATAAAGAAAAGTCTTGATTTTTGTGATCCATGTCATTGCCTTATTATTTCTCAGGATCCTATGCTTGAATTAGATTTAAAAAAAAACTAAATGTAGTTTTTGTATCTATTATGCAAAAAGCTTGCTTTGTTTATCTTTAAAAGGAATTCTTGGCTCGCCAGGTGTCTTGTGTCATTTTGGAAGAGTCACATTGTGCAGTAGCAATCACCGGAGCAATCTAAAGCATATTTAATTATAAATAGAACACAGCATTGCAAAAGAAAGTTAGACAAGATTTGTAATAGAGCAAAAACATGTTGAGAGACTATTATGGCAGTTGTGAAATGGGGGAGGGAAGAAGAGTGAATGATGAGAATGTTTACATATTTTACAAAGTGAAAATGAACCTCCTGCAAAGCTACATTTACCTTTTTCAAAGCCTCCACATATTTGACTTTCTGGCGATGGTTTTGATGACCCATGTTTTTAATGGCTTCTTTGGTCAATCTTTCCATTTGCTCACTTGTATATTTGTCTCTATCTGATGATTAAAAAAAATAAATAAATATCACTTTTCAGTTGTTTTTCTATTAGATATCTAAATATATTTTTAAAGACTAATCTTAATGACACGAGTAAGTATTGTTACATGTTGCACTGAAATATGCTCATCTATTAGATTTGTATGAGATTCTTTGTTGTAAAACATTATTAACAAACAAAAAATGCTCAATTCTAATTAATAATTAAGAAATTTGCTAATTGCTGAGTAATTATTAAAAAGAAAATATACAAACATAAATGCTACAAACCCAACAAGAATTTTTTTTCCATTTGAAAATTATCCAAGACATCTCTGAAAGGCTCTATTTTTTTAATCAGTTTCCAGCTGGTGATAAAATGTAAAACAATTTTTGTAAACATTTTTTTTTCAAAAGCAAGTCATTCATTCCATTTGTTATAGGTTTAGGACATGATTAATCAGGAATTTTCTTTAAACAATGCAACTTTTAATATACATCTAATATCACCACCACAACAAACAACAGAGCCCTAAGAGAAACAGGTAATTAAAAACAATACAAAATTGTCACTTTGTTGGGACGTGGATGAATGGCACTTTAGCTACCTATCATGTGGGCACAGAAATATACCAGATACCTCTCTTACAATAAGGCAAAATCTTCTCCCAGATACCCCCCCCCCCAACACACACATACCACACACTAAGTCCACAAGTGTTTGAACCAGAGAGCACTGAGCCTGCTATAGCATGAAAAATGCGCTATACAAAAGTAATTTTAAATAAAAAATTTCTTTTTAAAGATAAAATGTTAACATCTTTTAACTGAAGCGCTGTAGCTGAGCGGTACAGTGCTTGGCTTCTGAACTAGTGGTTCTGGGTTCGAATCCTGTGAAGACTTGGATTTTTAATTTTGGGATCTTTGGGCACTTTGAGTTCACCCAGCGCTAATGGGTAACTGACATTAGTTAGGGAAAAGTAAGGCGGTAGGTCGTCATGCTGACCAGTTGAAACCCTCGAAACCGTAAGCCACAGAAACAGGTAACCTTTACTTTAATCTTTTAACTGAGAATAATTTTTAAACATAGTGTACCAGGAGAGAAATGTACATCAAACAATAATTATGGACTTACTTTTCTTCCAGCTGTGATGACCAAGCCTCCTTGTCTTTTTCCAAATGGACAATCATAGTCTTGAGCTCCTGTATTGTTTGATTCAAGTTACTTCTCTCATTCTCACAGTGCTCAAGCTTCTGCGTCAGTTCTGCTACTGATGAGTTCAAAACGGAGCATTCTTTCTTGAATTGTTCCCTTTCATCAGCTAAGCCTTTCTCAAGGTCGTTTCTAATGTATTCTGATTCCACTAAAGTATTAGCTAGATTTCTAATTTCAGCTTTCAAATCTGCTATTTCTTTCTCTTTATTCAAAATAGTTGATTTCACCTGTGAGTTTTCTAATTTGTATGAGTTTAGAGACTCCCTTTCTTTATGCAGTTGAGACAAAACAGTTTGACACTCTTGCTTAGTGTAATCTAATTTCTCTTTGAATTCTATGGTGTCGTTCTGTAATTCTGACATAGTAGCTTTCAAATGGTCTTTCTCTGCCTGAGATTCTTCTTGTAATGCAGATATGGTATTTTCAACTGGTCTTTCTCTACCTGAAATTCTTCTTGAAATGCAGATATGGTCATTTTCAATTGGTCTTTTTCTGCCTGAGATTCTTCTTGCAATGCAGATATGGTCGACTTAAGCTCAAAATTCTTTTTTGCTGACTTGACTCTCTCAGCATCTAGCTGGGAAGAAATGATATTCATATCATTTTCTAAATGAGCATTTTTAGATTGCAGTTCTAGTACAGTTTTATTCAAGACATTGTTCTTGCCTTCATAGTTTGTTACTGTGGTCTGTAATTCTAAGATTGAAGATGTCAGTACTGAACATTCGTTATGAAACTTTTCTCGCTATCCCTCTCCATTTCCAGGCTAGCTTTTGTATTTTCTAAATATGTAACTTCTTCATCCAATCTGGAGATAGTTGACTTCATTTCTAAATATTTCACATTTTTTTCATTCAGTTGTGTTGAAAGAACTTGACATTCTTGAACAGAATTAGTTAATTGATTTTTCAATGCTAAAGACTCTGTCTGCAAAACAGCAATAATATCATTTAGTCTGACTTTTTCTTCCAATAATTCTGCTACATGTCTCTCTGCCTTTTCTTTTTCATCTTCCAGCTGGCAAGACAAGGCTTTTCTATCTTCTTCTAACCCAGTGTTTTTCATCTTCCAGCTGGCAAGACAAGGCTTTTCTATCGTCTTCTAACCCAGTGTTTTTCATCTTCCAGCTGGCAAGACAAGGCTTTTCTATCGTCTTCTAACCCAGTGTTTTTCATCTTCCAGCTGGCAAGACAAGGCTTTTCTATCGTCTTCTAACCCAGTGTTTTTCATCTTTAACTCATTGATGGTTTCATTTAAATGATTTTTTTCCACTTGAAAATATTCAATATCATTTTTTAGCTCTACAACTGATGACATTAAAATCGATAAGTCTTTCTTTGACATGCCTCTCTCCTCATCAAGGCGAGAAGAAAGGCAGATTCTAGCATTTTCTAATTCTGACATAGTCTGAACTAAAGTTGTTCTTTCAGCTTTTAGATCTGCTAATTCAGTTTCCATTGATGAAACAGCTAACTTCATCAATGAGTACTCCTCTTTGAAAGTGCTGACTGAGATCTTTTCTTCCTTCAGTTCAGAAGAAATCGCTTGACACTTTTGTACTGAATCTTCTAATTTCTTTTCCAACTCCAATGACACTTTCTGTACCTCTGATATCATAGCATTCAATTTCTCTTTCTCTGCCTCTGATTCTTCAAGTGCAATCTGTGATTTGTCTCTTTCGAATTCCCATTGGGAAGAAATAGCTTTCTTATCATTCTCTAAGCTAGCATTTTGTTTCTCTAGCTCATCAATTGATATTTTTAATTGAACCACTTCCGAGTGAAAATGTTCAAGTTTCTGTTTTAGTTCTGTTATTAATGACATAAAAACTGAACATTCTTTTTTAGACTTTTCTCTTTCCTCCTCTATGCATGAAGAGAGGGCATTTTTGTCTTTCTCAAGACTAGCTCTAACGTTTTCTAACTCTGATAAACCTTGGACTAAATTAATTTTTTCAGTTTTCAAATCTGCTATTTCATTCTCCATTTTTAAAAGGGTAAAATTCATTGCTGAGCATTCTTCTTTGATAGTGCTGACTTAACTCTTTTCTTCCAAAAGTTGGGATGAAACAGATTGAAACTCTTGCTCAGTATTTTCTAATTTCTTTCCCAATTCTAATGTCTCTTTCTGTAACCTTATTATTCTATTGCTTAACTTGACTTTCTCTGCCTCTGATTCCTCTAGTAATACTGATATGGATGATTTTAACTCTTTCTGTGAGTTGTCTCTCTCGGCTTCAAGCTGAGTAGCAATGATATCTTTAGTTTTCTCTAGACTGGCATTCATTGTCACTAGCTCTTGGATTGTTCTGTCCATTTTATTGTTTTCCTCATCATAGATTTTCCCCTCCCTTTGCAACTGTGTTATTGTTGACATCAAAGTGGCACATTCTTTCTTATACCTTTCTTTTTCCTCATTCAAACAAGAAGAGATGGCATCCCTATCTTTCTCCAAATTAGCTTTAGTGTTTTCCAACTTTGAAATGATTTTGGCTAATTTGATTTTCTCAGATTCTAGTTCTCTCACCTCATTCTGAAGTTTACAGACATAAGACTGAAGTGACGAGCATTCTTTCTGTAGATTCTTTACAATGTTCTTTTCCTTTTCCAGCTGAGCAGAAATAGCATGGCTCTCATGTTCTTTTGCTTTCCAAATCTGTATTTTCCTTCTGCAATTCTGAAATGGCTTTGTTTAATTTGTTCTTTTCACTTTCTAGCTCTTTCAGGTTTTTGTTACCTGAAGACAACTTCTGTTCCAAGACTTTATATTCTTTTTCCAATATATCCTTTTGTTTGTTGGCCCCCAGTGAGGAGAATGTCCAAGCTTTTGATCTGGTCCTGCGCTTCTTTTAGTTTCATGTGCAACGACTCTATGTGTCCAGGCATTTCATTTTTGTCTGTTAGTATGTACCCTGTTTGAGGGGGAAAAAAAAAGCCCTGAATAGACATCATTTCCAATCCAATAGAAATTAGTCTTATAGTGATTAATAAAAAATACTGTCAGGAATAGTTCAAGTATATTTTGTTTCAGGTTTTCTTTTGTATCATGAAAAGTAGTAAGAATCGTTATATTTATTTTTAGGTCAACGATAGCCCATAGCCTAAGGATAAAATATCCGTTAAAATTGTTTAATTATGTTCAAAATTAAGGTCGCTAAATAAAGAATGCCTAATTTTCCGCCTTGTCAAAAAGTGTCTAATTATCGGGTGCCTAATTATCCGGTTGCCTAATTATCCGGTTGCCTAAATATCCGGTGCCTAAATTTCCAGACATCCTTGTTAGCTTAAATAATAATAAAAATAATAAGGCTTGTATTCGAGTCCGAAGATTTCTATGGCTAACGATTGATGATTGTGTCATATGTCAGCACAACGACCAACTAATTTTGTTTCCCAAATAATGTCATGTACCCATTTGAGTTGGGTGGACTCAGAGATATCCTAAAAATCCAGAAATTCAAATTCCCAGTCTTGAATATTTCAACCAGAGGCCCCTCAGTTTTGAAGCTAAGCATTTTACCCATCAGCCACCACACCCAATCACTTAATTAAACATCAATATATTTTTTTTAATTAGACATAAGACTAAGAAAATGAAATGCAGTGTTATAAGATGGCTATTAATCTGCTGCACACAATGATGACCCTTAGTTTACTTTTAATAACTACTTTTAGTTTATTTAAACTATGTTTTATAGAATAATTTTAATGTCGGATAGAGTTCCAGAAAAGAACAACATGGCCTGGAGAGTGTGAATGTGCCATAACTGCAACCTGCAAAACAGTTTTTGTTGTCTAAAACAGTTTTTCATAGGATGACCATTTAGCGGCAATAAATCAATAGGCCTGAATTATGAAACAGATATGAGAATTTGGGGTCTAAGCTATTAGATTAAGCCTTGGGTTAACAACAACCATAAATACATGAAATAAAAACTTTACTTTATTATTTTCAAAAGTAAAAAATAAAAGTGTTTTGTTTCTCATGCTTATCTAAACATACAAAAGGTTATATTTACCTGTTGCTTAATGCATTGAATGAGTGAGTTTTAATGAATTTTCGAGTCAATAGGAAATGTGCTCATCTTCGATCATGAAGGAGGAGCTATAATATATATATATATATATATATGGAAATGACTCCCAACTAAATCAGAAAAGTTTTGAATCCAACTATTTGACTTTGCAATCCTCATGCACACTAAAACTCTTTTACTAATTTAAAAGTCAATAATCCTGTAACATTTAATGATTATATTTTTCCTTGCCCAAGTCTATAGATTGTTAAAGTCTTTATTTTACCTATGTCTTTATAAGTCCTTCCACTTTGTTCTAATCTGTTAAGGGATCTTGTTCTGTTGAGATCCAAGTCTGCAAAAATAAAAGTAAACATATTATTCAATTATTTAAAAACTACAATTGGGACTTTTCTTTTCTTATCTATTGTAAGCTAATTCTTAGTATTTTTAATAAGCTAGCATAGATTTAAGATTTATAAATATTATACAATGGATATAATACAATATATTTTAATAATAATAATAAAAATATATAAAAGGCAGACCTTTAATAGGACCATGGTGATCACCTAACAGATTGTTACTGCCGACTCCAGGAATATTATCTAATGACAAAGTAAAAACAAATTCATACACCTTTTTAGCATACATAAAATATTCTTTAGAAAATTTACAATTACAATTTAAATAAATCTCGTAATAGGCAAAGTTTTTAAAAGCACTCTATACAGTCCAGTTGTTCCATCTTACTATGTAACTCAAGTAAGTGCCTAATCTTGTCTCAATATATAGAATAGGTCTAGATTTAGAAAAAAAAAATAATTAAGACCATTTTATAGATCTATAGCGATATAACAACAAGATATAGTTTTAGTCAATTCTAGTCTGGATAAAATGATGAGCTATTTCAGCAACAAATGTAAATTATATTAGATTTCAATACTGGGACTATTGACTCTTGATAGTTCAATGGTTCTGGGACTGGAAATGGAGGAGGGGTGGATTGTCAATAACACCTGATTACCAAAGGTTCTTTAGCTGAACTTAAAGGAATTTAGAAGTACATGTCAAGTATCAGTAGTTTCAAATATTTCAGTACTATTGTCTCTGATGATGGAACCAAACATGGCCAGAATTGCACCGTCCACAGCAGCACTTGTTAAGTCAAAACAATATGGAAAGACAAAGGCAAAAGCTAGCCCTCAACATTTAAATCAGACTGATGCAATTCATGGTCATGGAGTCACATTCTTGTATGCTTGCAAACCTTGGATACTGACTGCAGAACTAGAGGATGCTAGCAATGAAATAGGGATACTAAAGAAAGACCCTCGGTATCACTATCACATACTAAGATGAAGAGATCAGAGACATGATTGGTTCAGCTATTAGAACTCCACAATGATCTGCAAACGACTGTCACTGTCAAATAAACAGATAAAGCAAAAACTAAAACTCTATGACTATGGCCATATCACAAGGCCTGACAAGGTCCAGGGCTCACAAAAACTAGAAAAACTAATCAGGGCCGAACATGTACACTTTACTTTATTATACTAATTTAGTAATTATAGTTATAGGCTTGCAATTTTTTTGTACTATAACTTTATTTTATAACTTGATTCAAGTTAAGTCACTTAAGACGGTAATTTTACTTAAGACTAGCTTTTATTTAATTAAATAATTAAATTTATTATGCATAATAATCATACTAAAAAAAAAAATAGACCAACTTAACTAGACTACTGCATTTGTTTCATTGAATCTATTATAAAACTAATCGCATCACAGTGGCATGATTTACATGAGCCCAGTCAGACATTGTGTTTGAAATATTTTGGATAATTGTATCCCAGCACTTGTGTAAATCTGCCTTGAGAAAATAGGAGTACACTTCTGTCAAGTTTTGAATTGCTTGAAAGATGTGATCCCCGTAGTCCTCAGCCGTCCCACCACTCAGGTCATCTAAAGCAATTACTTAAGTATTCATCATCATCAAACTCCATTAGAGTGAGGGCTTGAGAGGCTCAAATCCTCTCTTGCAAAAGCCCTGGAGAGAAACCCTGCTGTCTTGCGTAGTGCATAAATGTCGCCATACAGGTCGAGAATTTTGGGTTTCCCAGACCTGTCGAGACGGAGATCAGCAAGTCTGGGGCAGTCAAACAGAATGTGAGGCACGGTTTCCTCTTCTTCCACACAGCGGGGGCACCGTGAATCAAAATTTGGCCATAGCTGCAAGAAATATGAGCCAACAGGGCAGTGGCCTGTCCTGCACTGTGCTATAATAGCTTGCTCATGCCTGGACAGCCTCCACCACAGGGAAGTGCGGTCAGGGCACCTCATGCTCTCCCAGACTCCACGGGCTTTTTGGGACTTGTCCCAGCACTCAAACCACTTTTCCATTTCTGTTTTTTGTATTATAGCCAGGGCTTGATGCAAGCTTACAGCCTGTTCAGTGGGTGGAATTTGCCCTCCCTGGTTGGCCAAAGAGTCTGCAATTGTGTTGCCAGTCACACCTATGTGACTCAGTACCCACTGCATTATTACAGGGGTGCCATAAACGTTGTTTGATGTTATGTGAAGCCATGATGACAGTGCTGATATTGGGGGGCCATGGTCCGGGGCTTTGCAAAGCCTGTAGTACAGATTTTGAGTCAGTGGCCACAACAATCTGTGTTGCCCTCAAATGTCCCTCGCCGAGTTGAGAGTCAATGACCTTTAAGGCTTCACAGACTACCATGGTCTCCGCATCAAAACTGCAAACACTACCACATGGTCAAAAGATTTTAATTGTGTAAGAGCCAAGAAAGTTGATGTAGGCTCCATAGCCTGCTCTTCCAGAATCTATTGATGCCGACCCATCAGTGTATGCAAAAATAGCACTGGACATGAAGGTATTAATTGTCTCCAGAGCTAGGATTTAAAGGTCGTTAGATGAACGACTTAGCTTAGTGGCTTAGTGAAAAAAAAACTGTGTGAGATGAGATGATGTCACTGGCTAAGCAGGGGATGTAACTGGATAAGCAGGGGAAAGGCTAGTTAAGACTGCCTCCCCAGGTCAAAAGTTTTAAGGTCAGATTAAGTTTAGTAGATGATAGATTTACTTATTAATTAAGAAATTAATAGTAGAAGTAGATCTAGTATTAGTAGATCTAGTAAATTTCTAGCTCACAAATCAAAGCTGATTTCATTATTAGTATTTATGATTCTTACTAGTTTAGAGTGTAAATATTAAAGTAAATTAAAAATTTAGTGGTCTTGAGCAACAAGAAATGCCAGATGATTGTTATTTTTAGTTAGCAACATTGGTGTCAGAGTAATCTCCCTTTATCAACTATTGACCAATTATTAAAAAATTGTAATCAAGAGTTATGAAAGAATTTAAAAAAAAAAAAAAAAACTATTGGAATATATGCAGAATATTAGGCTTTACAAAGCCTAATATGTTTTTATTTTTGTTCACAAAATTTTTCTAGACATAGACTATCACCAAAACTATCCATGGCCATTATTTTCTTTGTTAAATGGCATTTTCCACTCTGTAAACGCCACTAAAGACTTTATGGCCAGGCATGATATCTAATATGAAAAAAAACAAACCTTTGTTCTCTATCCTAACGTCTGTATTGGAGTATTGGTGAAAACAAAAAAGTGATATTTTCATTATAACTAAAAAAAGATATCTTATCAATACTTCCTTTATTTTATACACCGGATCCACCAAGTTATCTATTTTTAATTATCGTCATGTACGAAAATATCCAATAAATCGTCTTTCTCCTTCACAATTTCTATATCTGAATAGAGTCTAGATTGGAATACACATGCATGAATTGTGGCAAGTATACCGCTCTAGAATTGGCTTGATTAGCCACACCAAGTTCTGCCTCGTCTCAAGACTAAACCAAAACCAGTGACTCACCTGGGCGCATCCATTGCATTTCGAGACAAAAGGAGCCATATATATATATATATACACACATTTGAGACCAAAAGAAAATCTGCTGCCGAGGACAAACGCAGACGACGAAAAGAAAATCTAAATCGACCACCTGCGGACAATGGTTATGCTTGCCGTGGATGTGGCAAAATATGCAGGTCACAGCTGGGGCTGCGCAGCCACGGGAAATACTGTATTCTTCATTAATCTTTGGACTCGAAGACAAGCCTTATTATATATAATAATAAATTAAATAAATTCTGCCCTCTTACGTAATCTTTCGTTTCGAGGATAGTGTAAATCTTTTCTGCCTTGTTTAGAGACCCACGGAAATAATTTAATCATTATTAGGAGACGGCGACGTACAAGGTTCTATAATGTTATATAAATACGCATGTCATGTCTATTATTATATTAGCTACGTCATCTTGCATGTTTGTGTGTATATATGTGTGTGTGTGTGTGTGTGTGTCAATGTCGAATCCGGCTCAGACCGTACTCTTCAAAGCAGATTCAATATATGTTTAAAAAAAAGTAAAGCTCCCCTTTCAGACCTTGCAATCAATAGGGCAAATGATGTAAAGGTTTTCTGGCCCCACAGTTAGCGAGGGTGTCGTGTGGTCAGCACAACGACTAACCGTCTTTACTATGGAAAGTGTTGTCTTAGTCATCCAGGAAAACCAATGACTTGGCAGATTATAAATCATTAATTAACATACATGACTAGATTGTCACTAGGAAGTAACGTTTGTATTTTATAAGATAATAAAAATTATGCTCGTCTTCAAGACCGAATAATAATAACAATAATAATAATTTTATTTATAAAGCGCTGTTAACAAACTAAATGTAGGCTAAATGCGCTGTAATAACATTACAAACATAAACACGAGAGTTACAATGACAAACTAATCTAAAAAAAAGTTTTAAACAGATAGATCTCAATGTTCTTCTTAAAAGTGGTGTAGCATGTTGTCTGTCTGAGATCAATGGGGAGTGAGTTCCAAACCTTTGGTCCGTGCACTGAAAAAGCCCGCAGACCGTAGCTTTTGAGCATTGAGTCCATTGGGCGCAGGCATAACAAGGAATGCTTAAAGAGCCCAAAATTAAAATTACCAGTTTTCACCAGGATTCAAACCTGGGACCACTCAGTTTGAAACCCAAGCGCTATAGCACTCAACCACCGCGCCTCTATTAAATAACTTCATATTTACTAATTACAATTTTTCTTTTACGCTTGAATAGCAACAAGTAAAAAAAGACATTATTTCCCTTACCTATATAAGAACGGAAAAGTAATCCATGTATGAATTATGTCAGGATCATAGACAAAAATAAATATAGACTGGAAGTAGGAAGTTATTTTTATTTGGGGGGAGTCAATATGTTTTATGTACTATATCTATGTGAAAAAAAAATGGCGGCGATTGAGCTATAAATTCTAGGACTAACATTTCAGCCAATATATACCTTTGATCTTTAGTTTTGAAAAGTGCAAAACTGCCATATTCCCAATATTTTGTCTTTGTTTTATAATCATAGACATAGGCAAATATATATAGGTTTGTGATGTGGATCTACAAACTTATCTTTTCCCAAATATTTCCGATAATAATTTGTTCTTTATCGTCCAGTCTATATATATATGTCTATGGTCAGAATTCAATGACTGGATATTCCCTTTCATAACAACAAAAACACACTTTGATATGGGTCAGTGATGTGTTCTCACTGTCCAGAGAGCCTTCCAAATAAGTTGTTGTACTGGATGACTGAGGCCTTAAATCCACCCCCACTTTCCCCTTCCAAGTTTTAGCTCACCCTCTCCTCCTTTCATTTCTTCCCTCTTTTCCTTTCTATATTTTTAATTCACTCCGTCACTCTCAGCATTAAGGCCATCTTTCTTCACTTTCAACTTAAGTCTGTTGAACCTTTGGGGCACCACACACGATCTGTTGACCGTACTTCTCTATTCCTCTCAGTCTCTTGCCTTGAATATAATTTTTCCCAATGACAGGCCTGTCCATTCTTTTATGTTGTCTTACCATCGCTTTCTCTCTCTGTATATCTATAATAAAGCCCGCCTCTTGCCGTCTTAATGTACCCCCCCCCCTCCCTCTTTATAGTTAAGAGCTCCCAATCCTCTCTGCATGTAATGCCCTCCTCTTTCCCATGTTATTAAATTCATCAAATTCTACTCATCACCTCTTTCTCTCCTTCTTTAGTCGTCCCCTTCTTTCTCTCTATTTTATTTCTTTCTGCCATATATTAACACTTCTCTTTTCTTTCTATTCTTTCAAAAGAAAAAGAAGAAGAAGGAACAAAACTGGGATATTCGTTCTTAAATGAGTGTCGTCACTGTTTATGTCTGATGCAATACTCGACAAGGTAAATACCCGCATTTTGATGTGGTAACACAGTAACACCCTCGTTCTGTTCTTAAAGCATCAACTTTTGATGCTGTCAAGTTGTGGTGAAGAGCTCTTTGAATATTAAAAAGACACGACAACTAGCCTACACCATTAGATCGATAGCTTAAAGCGCTTTATCATAGAAGGAGATCTAGATCTATGGCTTTTTGTTTTTTTCTCAACAGAGGCGGATATTCCATCGTTTCAAGAAAACAATCTTACATCTATGGCTTTCTGTTTTATCTTAACAGAGGCGGATATCCATAATTCCAAGAAAAAAATCTTTGATTTGTTACATGAGTGGCAGATAAAACCGAGAAGCTACCCTGGGGGATTTAAGTTCGAATCATGACATGAGAGGCGCTGTCTTTGGTGAGAGTCTAATGGTAACATGGAAACCTTCTCACAGATACCCCCCGCCACACACACAGAGGCACACACACAAAAAGAGAAAGAGAGATGGAGAGACAGAGAGTTAGAGAGAGAGAGAGAGGCCCATTATAGAGATTGTATCACAATTCACTGAGCTGGCTACAGTATGGAAGTTTCTAATTAAAAACAAAACAAAATAGACAATATTTGTGAATTTATTTTCAGTTTACAAGAAAATTAAAAGTAGTCTGACTATGACTTATATAACTTTAACTTATTTACCATCTTACCGAGGCACTGTGGCTGAGTGGTAAAGCGCTTGGCTTCACAACCGGAGTTCCCGGGTTTGAATCCTCGTGAAGACCGGAATTCTTAATTTCGGAACTATAGAGCGCCTCTGAGTCCCCCTCCCCCCACAGCTATAATGGGTACCTGACATTTGTTGAGGAAAAATCAAAGCCCTTGGTCGTTGTGCTGGCCACAAGACACCCTCGTTAACCATAGGCAGAAACAGATGACTTTTACATCCCCTGCCCTATGAATTGCAAGGTCTGAAAGGGGAACTTCACTAAACTTTACAACGTATTTTATATCTTATCAGTCATCATCACTTATCATCATATGTTTCAACGTATTCATTCAAGATTTCATCTTATAATTTATCTCATTTATTGTAACTAATCTTTCATTATAGCTTACCTTTTATCCTGTCTTTTCATGTATCTTATCTTATCTTATATTCATCTTATTTTTATCCCTAACCTTATCTTATCTGTATCTTTATATTATCTTATTAGTTGCAGACTTCAACTCTACTAAGTCGTATGTTTTCCTGATTCTGGCAACTCGCACCAAGCTCTAACGTTAGGAGTAAGAAGGAACACTTATATAAATCTGTTTTAGTTTATGCATTAGTGCCTTTACCACTAAAACCAACGACACATAATTTTTAAAAAGAAATAATTGAAGTGCTAAGTACAGTGCACACTGCTCTACCATTCTTCTATTTTTTATGCTGCTTATGTATATAACAATTAATATTACAAAAAGATATTTTGGACATTAAAGATTTTCAAAAATTAGTTACAAATACGTAGGACAGTGTCACTATTTGTTCAACCATCACAATATATGTCTACCATTTCAAGTTATATGATAGCTACACACATTGTTATATCAAAGTATAACAAACGCTATATTAATGTTAGAGATGTGTATACCACTTTCTAAACACTAATCACTAGTTAATAGCAAATGCATGGTGGTCAAGAGTTAAGGCGCTTGGCTACTGAACAGATTTGTCTTGGAGTTCGAATCTCAGAGAAGACTGTGCTTATTAAGGCCGCCCCTGAGACCACCAAACTCTTAATGGTAAAGTGGTTTGTCCTTGTGCTGACCACATGACACCATCGTCAACCGTCGGCCAGAGTTCCGATACTTATAAATAAAACAATATAATTGTTAGTTGCCCTGGGTCTAACTATTAACATTAATGATGGGTATCTTTTTCATTCAATTAAAAACATTAAAATGTGTCAAGCGTTGAGATTATCTCATAGGAAAAACAGGTGTGGTGGCTTAGTGGTAAAGCACTTAGCCTCCAAACTAAGGGGTCCAGGATTCCAATCTTGATGAAGACTGGCAATTCGAATATCGGTATTTCTATGATGCCCCTGAGTCTTATGCGTAACTTATGATAGATGGGGAAATTTATGGTGTGTGTTTGTTGTGCTGGCCACATGACATCCTTGGTAACCATCGGCCATAGAAACAGATAACCTTAACATCTTAACATATCGCAGTGGTAATTTGTTTTTTTTTCTCACATCAAAAAGTTGTCTGTTGTACATTATTTAGTTATGGCAAAGTATGTAGGTCACAGCTGGGGCTGCGTAAACACAGGAAATACTTCATTCCTCATTAATCTTCGGACTCGTAGACAAGCCTTATCATTAGTTTGCTTATGTTTCAAAGGTTTTTGTTCAGTGGGCTATTTAATTACATGATATACAGGTTATCCAGAAATAATTATTTTCCGCGTTCAGATTTAATTATTCATTTTCGCCATTTATATTTCTCTGCCCTGTTACGATTAAACTTCAATTATGTTTTTGTTTTAATTAGAAAATATTATAAATGGTATAGATTTTTTTATATTACACCAAATAAAGTAAAAAAAAAAAAAAGTTAATTTTTGGGGGTCACATCAACGATGGTATCATCAATCAGGACAGAAAGAGTTAAGCAATGAATAAAATGATTTTCTGTAAAGGCTGCTATTTTTTTTATTAACAGCAATTAGCATTTTAATTTTCATTAAATATACAAGCAAATATAAATATGCAAGTATACAATTTTGAATGAGAAAACAGATTTAGAAGAAGAATATAACTAGAGATAATATGAACATTTAGAAAATATTACCAACATTATGTCAAACATTTAAATATATTTAACTAACCAAAAAAAAAAACCAACAAGCGAACATATGAGTTCAATGGTGCGATGCATTTAATTATAATACGAATATGACATGTATTTTCTTCCTCCTTAAAAACAATTTCCAAGGCCTTGCATTAGTCTTAAACAAAATTACAGGCTTGTTCTGTTTGACATGTTTCGGATGTTCCTTCAGAGTTGAAGATAGTTTACTTCCTAGTCCAAACCTCCCGCAGGACGACGGGGGATGATAGCGGGCAGGGTTTGAACCCTCGACCGTCGATAAATCCAAACGACAGTCCAGCGCGCAAACTGCACGACCAGGCAGCCATCCAAGTGAGTGCCTCGGGTCATTAAAAAGGGAGTCCTCGTAGAATGAGGAACATTTGGCTGATTTATTTCAGTTGTTTGTTGCTTTTCTAAAAAAAAAAAAGGAAAGAAAGAAAAACAACATTTAAGTAGGACAACATTCAAGGGGGACAAAAATTAAAGTGTTGCAACATTCAAGTAGGACATTTAAGCAGGACAACATTCAGGAAGGACAACATTCAAGCAGGACAACAATTAAGTAGGATAAGTGAGACCAGGAAAAAGAATTATCGAATTAGAAATAGAATGATTTAAAAAAAAACATTAAAGAAGGACAACATCCAAGGAGGACAACATCCAAGGAGGACAACATCCAAGTAGGATAATAGAATGATTTAAAAAAAAACATTAAAGAAGGACAACGTTCAAGGAGGACAACATTCAAGGAGGACAACATTCAAGGAGGACAACATCCAAGGAGGACAACATCCAAGTAGGATAATAGAATGATTTAAAAAAAACATTAAAGAAGGACAACGTTCAAGGAGGACAACATTCAAGGAGGACAACATTCAACGAGGACAACATCCAAGGAGGACAACATCCAAGTAGGATAATAGAATGATTTAAAAAAAACATTAAAGAAGGACAACGTTCAAGGAGGACAACATTCAAGGAGGACAACATTCAAGAAGGACAACATTCAAGGAGGACAACATTCAAGAAGGACAACAATTAAGTAGGATAATCGAGACCAGGAAAAAAAATTATCGAAATAGAAATAGAATGATTTAAAAAAAAAACATTAAAGAAGGACAACGTTCAAGGAGGACAACATTCAAAGAGGACAACATTCAAGTAAGAGAACATTAAATTAGGACAACATTCAAGTAGGACAACATTCAAGGAGGACAACATTCAAGCAGGACAACAATTAAGTAGGATAATCGAGACCAGGAAAAAAATTATCGAAATAGAAATAGAATGATTTTTAAAAAAACATTAAAGAAGGACAACGTTCAAGGAGGACAACATTCAAGGAGGACAACATTCAAGTAGGAGAACATTCATGTAGGACAACATTCAAGTTAGACAACATTCAAGTAGGATAATAGAATGATTTAAAAAAACATTAAAGGAGGACAACAATCAAGTAAGACAACATTCAAGGAGGACAACATTCATGTAGGACAACATTCATGTAGGACAACATTCAAGTTAGACAACATTCAAATAGGACAACATTCAAGTAGATAGACTAATAATCTTACCATGAAATTAGTCAAATAACTTACAGCATATTTTATCTTTAACTTTGCCAGCTCTGCTTCAACTAACTTTAGTATTTTAGTCACGCCTTCTTCACCCTGGGCTGTAACAGAGATATCATTTTAGTAGTCTTATCAAAAGTTTATCACCTTTACTTAAAAATGTTGGCATTACTGCTTCATGGCACCCAGGATTTATCCAGGTAAAGAGCACATCGTTATTGACAGAGGCGTAGTGAGCAAAGCGTGCACCCGGCTAAAGGTACACTATTGGCGCCCCCCGCCCCATGAACATCACATAGAAATATAGACTTGTGGATAAAATGTATTTAATAATAATAGGCCTACTGTTGTAATCCTATTGGCGACGCGATAGAGTTAACTGTGTACAATCAGCTGACACATGTGACACAGGCCAGTAATACAGTTTAGCGTACTACGTCGACGGACAAAGGACAAATACTGGTCTGACGTTTGCACGTAAAGATGGCCCGTGTTGCGGTCATGTGATTAGAAGCCTTGGTGGACCAGAGACAGAGTGTGTAATGTAGTGTAATTTCAGTATAGGACAGCGAGGAGGCCGGGACTGTTGACCATGCAATCGGTCCTAGTGGAGTCCTCGAGTAAAACGTACCAATCCAGGAAGAGATATAGAGACAGTGGTTTAGTTTAGCTCGGCAGTACGGTGATGTACAGTGTAACATTTGTAGTCAGTTTATTGTGCTGCCAATTGTGTTGTACTACTATATTTTGGAACTCTAGTTGTCAAGTTCTTGAGTTTGATGTGTGTATTGAGCAGTGTTTGGAAAAGGCCTGATTAAAAGAGAGAGAGAGAATCGTACTAATACAATACAAATAACCTTATAATGTATTACCTAACAAAAATATCTACAATAATTGTATTTTTTGAAGCCTTTCTGTGTGTGGCGCCCAGTGCATCGTGCCCCCTTGCCCCCTCCCCCCCATCACTACGGTTCTGGCTCTCAATAAGCTCCAGTAACAGGATACACAGGTGTGCCTCAAGGAAGTCTTAGGTCCACTGATGTTTCTAATATACACATAGGACCTACCAAATGGCATTAATTCAGGAACAAAAAGTCAGGTTATTTGCAGATGATTGCGTAATATATAGAACAATAAAAAAAAACTACACAAAATACTTGTCACACAATTGTAGATAGGTCAAGGTTATTCACAAAATGTAGAGAACTTTGCACTCAAATTATATCCCCCTTTATGACGCATAAAAAAGTTCCCCTTTCAGACCTTGCGATCTATAGGGCAGATGATGTGAAGGTCATCTGTTTCTGTGGCATATGGCAACAGGGGTGTCATTTGGCCAGCACAACGACCAACAGCCTTTAGTTTTCCCCAACTAGTGTGAGGTACTCATTAGAGATGGGTGGACTCAAAGGCGCCCATAGATACCGAGAATAAAAGGGCTAGTCTTCAAGAAAAAGCTGGAACCTCTGGTTTGGAAGCCAACCGCTTTACCGCTCAGCCATCGCGCTTCTGTTATGACACATTGAATGGACAAAAGTACCACACATACCTTAATAGCAGCTGCTTATCTGAAAAAAGGGGAGGGACTTGGTAACATGAACTCTCACAGCGCCAGACAGAAGCCAAGGGATTGATGATAAACATATCATGGAATCCCAATAGGGTCTTTAAACAGAAATTTTTATACATCGAACAATCCCTAAACTAAAACTCTATTTAACTTTTGTTAGCCCAACATTAAATTTAATTTGGGACAATCCCCTACCCCCACCACAAGTCGCTAATAAGAAAGATAATAAGATACAAAATAAAGCTACGAAACTAATAAAAATGAATAATCACTTTTGATTAGAGTGCAGGAGCGGGTAAATTACGTCACCCGGGCCACGTGCGGTCCGCCGGAGTGTTTTATGCGCCGCGGAAGCCAACAGAAATCAGATGTGCCCACAGTTTATACATATAAAAAATGCAAATATATATATGTAATAATTATAAATATCTATAGAAATCATTTAAATTTCTGATTCTTATCTGTTATGAAAAGAAGGCAAACAAACATTGTCTCTACATGTCATTCTTAAAAGTTTAAAGTAAACGAAGATTATTCTTATTGGCAATATTTCGAAGTATTCAATCAATGGACCTCATTCACCAATCGTAAACAAACAACATTTAGCCACGTGGTGCTCTATCTCTTCTATAAAATTTACGATCTCATGTTTAATTCATGATGGTTGTCACGTGACAGTTTTTTTCGTTGTTTTATCAATAAGATCACGTGACTAAATGTTGTTTGTTTACGATTGGTGAATGAGGTCCATTACAAACTCAGACCAATACTTATTTCATACTATGAAGAACTGTGTTGAGAGTGTTGGGTTAGCTTGAGACAAGATGGCGAGTGTAACAACAGGTGAAGCCCGTGCTTTGACTGAGAAAAACACGTTTTTTTTAAAAATTAATTAAAGAACAATTTCCCAACCATTAACTTCATTAAAGCTCCAGAGTACACACCTTAAGGAGGCGAGGTGGCTGAGCGGTAAAGCGATTGGCTTCTGAACCTGGGGTCCCGGGTTCAATTCCCGGTGAAGACTGGGATTTTTATTTTGGGATTCTTGGGTGCCTCTGATGGGTACCTGACATTAGTTGGGGAAGACACCCTATGACACATATAAAAGCTTAGATTCAGCATAGTTATATCAATTAGCAGTTTGAGTCAGTCTTATTAAATGTGTAATAGATCTAGACTAAAAATAAAATGCATTTATAACAATCAATTAATGTGAGGAGGCACGACTACGTTATTTCAAATTCATGGCTCAAGCCTTCTCAACATTGTAACCACTCTGCTAGAGGAGAGCTTATGATCATGGACGCTTGTAATGCCTATTGTTTCTAAAGTCTCGACCTACTTTTAATGTTTATGTTCACTAATACTTAGACTATGACCTAAAAATTGGACTGATTCAGCTTTTTTTAAAATTAATTCTAGTGTTGTCGGGTAAAATGAAATAATTGTGCACAATTTCAGTTTGATCCGAAATTGAGTGTGGTAGATATAACGTGTACAAACTTTTACCAGACGGACACACAAACAGACAGCGTGAGTTGATGTAAACGATCTAATAAAATCATGTAAAGGCAAAATATTGATGTAACCCTGCCTTGCACCAGTGCTTGAGGTGCGCACTAGCGCACTGTTGAACGTAAACAGAAAGATACTAGAATGGAGAGAAGAACAGTGCATCAGGGATTTTGAAGAGTCTGAATGTCTGGGAAACTAAGAGGCCAACTTTTGTGCTGCCTGAAGGTTGTAGTAGGGACCTGGAGCGAAGCGGGGAAGGCTGTCGTTGGTCCACATTCGGGTTAAGTAGCAAAGGACTGGTATACTTAGTAGTAAGACTCTGAGGAAGCCTAAGGGTGTTATGTGTTTGCCCTAGTGAATAAACACACGTATTTATTTCCTGTTAAACTGTGTTGAGTTGCTTGCCTATTCGTTGAGTGCCTAGCCGAGAGTTGCAACAATATTTTACCCATGCTGGGACTGAAAATTCTGCACAGTGTTGCTACTTGCTGGTCCACGGAGAAAAAACGTGCTAAATGACAATGAAGGGATGAAATCCACAAATATAGCATTAAGTTGCATTTATTTCCCTTATTTCGATTTAAAACAAAATAATAAATCACCAAATTAAGTACCTAATTTGATAATTTTTTAAATTGATTCATGTCTTGTCAGGTTCGTGCAAGGTTCTAACTTGATCCGAGAATGAGAAATGGGAGATAAACGTTCAAACATTTTACCAGGGAGACAGACTGACAGAGTGGGTTGATATAAGCTTCGGGCTCAATACCCAGTTGGGAATATTCATCTCAAGAATGTCTTCAAACATATGGTTGGGATGTCAAACTAAATACTTCAGAACAGAAAAGAGTTGATTAATAAACAAAGGTTTCCGTGCTGCAGTAAACACAACTCTGCCCGAGTCGGGTTTCGAACTTCGAGCCCCATTCATAGGTAGCCAAGCCAATCACAATTCAGGCGCACTTAGCCTCTCGACCGCGCTTCCCATCATTAGAAAAGCATGCTTTTAGATTTAAAAAAAATTGTTCTTTATTTCTTTATTATGGAGGTACGATGACTACAGTCTGTGAACTGCTGGTTTACATAACTTCCCAAACAGCTAAACTTGTGCCAAGTGTTGCACCTGTATTAAATTTAAAAACAAGAAAATAAAAGATAAAATTAAAAAGAATAATTGGGTTTCGATATATTCATAGTGGGAGGCTCGGTGGTTGAGTGATAAAGGGCTTGACTTCCGAACCGGGGGTCCAGGGTGTCTCAAATAATGTTCCCCCTTAAATGGTTTCATAGCGATTTAAATTAAAACTTTGTTACATAAAAAGCTCAAATAAAACAGCTTGTTTGACAGGGAAGGAAGGATGACATATTACTAATAACCAATACTGTACCTTCTATAGATCTTTCTAGACTCGGCCATATATATATATTACTTTCATATATACAATTAAGCTAATTAAAATAAGTAAATAAGATGTTAAAATTTAAAAATAAACAAAATTCTTTCAACTAACAGGTTTACAATTCAAAGATTTAACTAAAGTACAGATCACTGATGAGAAAATAAATTTAAAGTCTTGACATGCTTAAATGAGATCCACTATCGTAGACCCCCATTTTAAAGTCATAGTCCCCTAATTTATTTTTTCACTTCCGTAGACCCCTTGGAAGTCCTCGTAGACCCCTGGGGGGTCTATATAGACCACTTTGGGAATCACTGACTTAATGCAAAGGCTGATTAAGCTCCAGAGTACACACCTCCAAGTAAAGTATGACCTGAAAGAGAGGTCAAAGCCAAAAGTTATAATTTCACACTTTAAAAACGTTGCAAAATGTTTACATTATTTTGGTCCACATACAATGCTATGGATTGTTTACAATTTTTAAATAAGCATGTGTAAGATCAGGTCGATGGTGATTGAACGTGACAGCAGTCACAAGGATAACAACTCCGTTGAGTACAAATATATATTTATATGCGGCCCCCGTCCCCTATTTTTTTAAATGCGGCCCTCGATAGAAAAAAAAATCTTCTTAAGAAGAAAAAAAGAGATGCATAGGCTCTATGAATGTTGAAAAGAGATGACCTACCTCCGATTACTGATCTTTTCTGTATATCTCTCTCCTGTTTTTGACCTACCAAAGGTCCTGAAAACAGTGAAGGTTTGTTCCTGAACTTATGCATTTTGATAATTCGTTTATGTAAATTAGAAGTAGTAGTGGACCTAAGACTGTTTATTGAGTTACACCTGAGTTTACTGTTATTGGTGTTGGTTTAAAGCTATTTATTATTACAGATTACAGTTTGTTCTCTCCGTATCAGAAAATGGACCACTAATGCCAAAATATTTTAATTTTTTAAGCAAACTATGGTGACGAACTTTGCCAAAAGCTTTGGAAATATCCAGGAAGATATCATCTATTGGGTCACTGTTATTTAAACTGTTATTAATTCAACATTTAACCAAATGGAAAAACAGTAGTCTTTTAACATATGTAATCAAACAAGTGGATCCAAAGATTCGTGAATGAGCCTTGACGTTTAGACTATAGTGGAGACTACGAGCTAGGGTTTTAAGTATGGGGCTATAGAGTTCTGACATGTTTCATCCATGTTTGGTAATTATGACACAGAGCCCCAAATTTACGGAAGCTCTATAGGTCACTAAACGACACCGAGTACATCAAAATAGATTTTTTAAATTCATTTATAATAAACAACAAGTATATGTAACAATTTAATGGTCAATATTTCTTTGCATTTTTAGATGAGCTACACTTCAAACATCAGCAACACGCTGATGTGTAAGTAACGTCATAGGCGGAAACAGGGGATGGGGAACACATAGGCGTAGTGGCATCACAAACATCTCGCAGTGGCATCTCAAACATCTCGCAGTGGCATCTCAAACATCTCGTAGTGGCATCTCAAACATCTCGTAGTGGCATCTCAAACATCTCGTAGTGGCATCTAAAACATCTCCCAGTGGCATCTCAAACATCTCCCAGTGGCATCTCAAACATCTCGCAGTGGCATCTCAAACATCTCGCAGTGGCATCTCAAACATCTCACAGTGGCATCTCAAACATCTCACAGTGGCATCTCAAACATCTCGCAGTGGCATCTCAAACATCTCGCAGTGGCATCTCAAACATCTCACAGTGGCATCTCAAACATCTCGCAGTGGCATCTAAAACATCTCGTAGTGGCATCTCAAACATCTCGCAGTGGCATCTCAAACATCTCGTAGTGGCATCTCAAACATCTCGTAGTGGCATCTCAAACATCTCGTAGTGGCATCTCAAACATCTCGTAGTGGCATCTCAAACATCTCGTAGTGGCATCTAAAACATCTCGTAGTGGCATCTCAAACATCTCGTAGTGGCATCTAAAACATCTCGTAGTGGCATCTAAAACATCTCGCAGTGGCATCTCTAACATCTCGTAGTGGCATCTCAAACATCTCGCAGTGGCATCTCAAACATCTCGCAGTGGCATCTCAAACATCTCGCAGTGGCATCTCAAACATCTCGCAGTGGCATCTCAAACATCTCGCAGTGGCATCTCAAACATCTTTTATGCGATGCTCAACTTTCATTTTTATATCATTTAATATCAACTCATTCTGTCTGTCTGTCTGTCTGTCTATCTGTAAAAAAGTTTGTACACGTTATCTCTCCCACACCCTTTCTCAGATTTAGTTAAAATTTTGCTTTTTTTTTACTCATTGACATAAGACACGAATCAATAAAGAAACATAACCAATTCGTTAATTAAGTACTTATAATTAAAATAATTATCAGTTCTGAAGGAACATTCGAAACAATGTAAAAATAAGCAACAATGATCTTTTTTAACAGTTATTCCCCTCCCCTCGCAGCAGTAATAATTGTACAGTCTTTTAATTGATTAATTGATACTATCTGATTGACAGGTACAAATGTAAAAATGTTTTACATGTTTGGGATGTTCCTTCAGAGTTGAAGATAATTACTTCCTAGTCCAAACCTCCCGCAGGACGACGGGGGATGGGAGCGGGCAGGGTTTGAACCCGCGACCATCGATAAATCTGAACGACAGTCCAGCGCGCAAACCGCACGACCAGGCAGCCATCCTGTATCTATTTACCACATCGTTCCAGCCCACTGACGGCAATGAAGGCAAGTTTTAATGTCACACTGGTCAGACCCATGGACATAATTTCTTTGTCCAACAATGGAGCTTTTGGAATGCGGGGACGTTTTGTAAGAGCCTTGATCTTTCACATTGCATTTAAAGGTTGTCAGATTAAGGGAGGCGACTCAAACGCAGGCCCGGGCTTGCCTAATTAGATGTCCTAGAAGAAGTGAATAGGATCATTAGGATGGCCCCTAATGAAAAAGAAAAACAAAAAAATAAGACTGAAAAATATGCACGAAATTAAAAACTATCTTAGTATCTATCTATAAATTTTATTAAATTCATTATAAAACCGCTAATGTGCATAAGGCTCATAGACTCCCATAACAACCATAGTATAAATATCATTTCGACATTTCACCAAATGAATATATGCAGTAGAACTAGTGGATTCATAGATTCATGAATACACTATAGTAGAGACTACCAGCTAGGATGTCAGGCATGGGGGCCTTAGATTTCTGACATATTTGTACCATGTTTCGTAATTGTGTTAGATTGCCCCCACAATTACTGAGAATCTTTTTTTTTTTTATTCACTTTCCAAAAGATACATTGCATTTATAAAAAAAACAACAACTAATTTTATGGTATCACAACAACAAATGTAAGAACTTTGTTCAGAATTGTTCATAGTTCTCGTTTTCCTTTGCTTGTCCCTTTACAAGCCTAGACCTACAACCCACATGGGCTTACATCACTATTAGTTACTAGATGCCGTAATAATTGAACTAGAAATGTTCTAAGGTCATTTATAATAACTAACAAGTATATGTAATAATTGAATTGTCAATATTTCTTTGCATTTTTAGAAACTACTACTGGTGAATAAAAGTCCAAAATATATTGGAGATAGTTGTGTTCATGAAAAAATAACAGAGACACTTTTTACGAAATAAAACACTTTTGTATTCCCAGTAGAGGTCACAACAAGAAAATATATATTTTTTTTTAAATCTTATATTAAGCATAGGATCAGGCATGTCATTAAATTTGTCGTAGATCTAGATACTCAATTTAAAAAAAGCATTTATAAAATTTAAAAAAAAAAGGGAAAATGACCTGAGTCTGAACTCGTGGCTCAAGCCTTCTTAAGGTTTATCAATCCAACACGGTAACCACTCTGCTAGCGGAGACTGACAAAGTAATCTGTATAACGAATGTATGTATGTAAGTATGAAAATATCGATCTACATGACGTCACAAAGAGCGAAAAGTAACGAACAGGCTCAATGGACAGTCACTTGAGAAGAAAACATCATAACAATCTTTAATTCAGAATGGGCCACAGTTGAGTCAGTCACTACGACAATGTTATCCCCCTTGAGAGCCTAGCAATAACTGGATCTAAAAATCTACAATCCTAATCTTTAATCCCAATGCCTATGTCGTCACAATGTCGGGTTCAAAGTCAAGTCGATTATACTTCGTTCCAAAACTAGTCACGTGGTTGCGCAGCCCCAGATGTGACCTACATATTTTGCCACATTCACGGCAAGCATAACAATTGTCCGCAGGTGGTAGATTTATATTTTCTTTTCGCCGTCTCTGTTTGTTCTCGTCAGCGGATTTACTTTCTAAAATAACTAATGTTTTCTGGGCTCCTAAATGCAACACGGGAGCTTTATACCAGACTCCCCCCCCTACCCCCAGTGATTGACAAAAGAGATAGGACCGTAACGGACTGAGCAAGCTGAAAGATATGTACAAGCAAAGTAATTAGAAAGAATTACAATTAAAAGATATTTGTTTTTATTTTTCACTTTATTCAGTTGAAGTCTTAGTTAATTAAAAATAACACACAAGGCAAACATATCAACGGTTCCGCGTCTACATTGAACAAGCGTCACCAAATGTCTTAGAAGGCATCAACACTGACCAGCAACGTCAATTCTCTAAGCAATAAAAGATTACATTCAGTGGTAGAGATTGAATTTTTGGGGCCCGGGGGGGGGGGGGAAGTGACCATTATAGGGACCTCTGAATTCAGCTGACTGTCCATTTGGTCAATCCTCTTGAATTCATATCCTGTTTGGGTTGTCTTGAAAATGTATTTTATTTTGTCAAAGGAAAGTAGGCAAATAAATTCCACCTTTCATCTTCCAGTCCTAATTGTCTCTCTTGTTGAAAAATTTAAATAGTTTTTTTTTTTAGTGTTATAATTTAAAGAAAAAACAAGATGTGCTAAATGCATACACATGCAAATTGTTAATAGTTATCACATATATAAACACACACACACATGCAATCAACTTATTTTCTTTATTGTTTAAATCAGTGATGCCCAACCTAATTCGACCACCGGGGCATTTTAATATCTAGCACTCGTCTTGCGGGCCAAATGACCGAAAAGTTTAAAAAAAAAATGAAAGGATATTGTTCTGCAACTATTTTGGTAGAAACCTATAGATGTAGGCAACAGTATTGGTAGCTTTACCAACGACTCATTTTGTGGTTGTGATTATGATACCAATCCATCAGAGAAAACGAGAGGGCCCATACGTAGGTAAAGATACATTTTTAACTTTTTTTTTCGTTTGGAGGGTGGGGGGGGGGGATTTCTACACTTTGTTCCGACGTTTCGTAGGGCGGATGGAACCACGTCGAGGGCCGGATCTAGCGCGCGGGCCATATTTTGGGCATCACTGTTGTAATGTTATTTGAACTTTGCCCTTCCACTCAATGGCTAAGATTTATAATTGGAACTCTGGGCAAGCACTTTGGTAGGCTTGCTAACTTACTGCATAGAATTAATGTATTTTAAATTCTAACTTACTGTATAGGATTTTATCCTTTAAAGTTGTACAATTAATATTTGTAACATATATATGTAAATATTTTAAAGATTTTTATAGGTAGGTTCTTGTATGCATAAATATTGTACAGAGCAATCCTATTTCTGCATTGTAATTTCTCTTTGCCCTTATATTTCGTATCTTCAGGGTCTGTGTTGTTGGTTGGAGATTTTAGTCTGAAGGGAAACTGGGAAAGAAGCCATACAACCATTGGCTATGACTTCTGGTTCCAGCCCACCGGAGAAAATTCCAGCTACACGTCGCCTCAGCGTGGCCCTCCGGTGGAAACATCCAGAGGTGAATCTGGACAGGCTAAGAACGAGTAGCGAACCAGGCCTTCTAGCAGGTCTCCCTGGGTGAGCTTTTGTTGTTTTTTTTTATCTCACTCGGGGTGGGGATGGAACAAGTAAGCTGCAACCCAGTCCAAAAAGTCCGCCACGCCGTTCTACAAGGGGGTCGCCATCAGTACCAGGAGCCTGGAGTGGCGACCTTCGCACGGAATTGTGGCGGTTACAGTATGGGAATATGAGACAAGCTCCCCGCAGTTAGCATAGTTCCCGACTACTTATAGCGAGTGGTATGAGAGCGGGGACGATGCGCTGTGTACACGGCACGGCCCGTTCCGGCCCAGTCAACCGATATGGCCGTTTACCGTTAGCAGCCCTCAGACAGGACAGGGGTGAAGAGCCCCATGTCCAGGCCTGGTGGTTGGATAAAAGCCTCTCTAACCATCAACGGGATAATGGTGCCTACGGCGCGGATTCCCTACTGGACTTCATCGAAGGTTCCAGCCCAGACATAATGTGATGGTCAGAACAGAGTGAGGAATGACCGACGCCTGGAGGAAAGGCTTCAAGCCAGAAGAATACGCCTATGGTACGTAACTCATGTTTGGTTTTTAAAAAAACTGCAGTGTGATTTTATTTGAAAAAAAAAACAAAACGTTTGATATCATGTATGTCAACTGTTACAAACAATCCAATAGTATTAATACGAAGACGATTTTGATCCTGAATGCAGTATGGATACTAAAGATTCTAGATTTACAAAGTTCCCCTTTTGAACCTTTCGATCTCTAGTGCAGAGATGTAAAGCTCATCTGTTTCGAAGGGTCTCGGTTTACAAGGTTGTCCTGTGGCCAGCACAACGACCAACAATCTCTACATTTCTCCTACTGATCTCAGGTATCTACCTGTAAGTTATACTCTGCCTTCATATGATAGTGATTACATTGAACCACAGTTGATGTATACAAACTTAACATTTTAGAAAGCTAACTTTTTAAAAATCTGAGCTAAATCTTAGGAAACCCAAAGTCTGTGATATGACTTGAGAAAGTAATTTCTTGAAAAATTTTTGTAAAATGTGATATGCATTGACTCAAGAAAGTTTAAGTTTTCAAAATATGAGTTAACTTTAGAAAGCCTTCTCCGTGTGCTGTGTCTCTGTAATTGATATTTTCCTCCCGTTTTTCTATAATAAAAAAAAAACAATGAGTACTTGTAATAACAACAAATGTCCAATTAGGATAAACAAACACAGTCATATTCTTTGTATTAGTCTCAGGGAGTTAACTTAAAGGAGCTTACTACAAGAGAGCTAACTTAAAGGGAATTAACATAAAAGAGGTTAACTTAAGAGAGCTAACTTAAAGAGAATTAACATAAAGGAGGTCAACTTAAGAGAGCTAACTTAAAGAGAATTAACATAAAGGAGGTTAACTTAAGAGAGCTAACTTAAAGAGAATTAACATAAAGGAGGTTAACTTAAGAGAGCTAACTTAAAGAGAATTAACATAAAAGAGGTTAACTTAAGAGAGCTAACGTAAAGAGAATTAACATAAAAGAGGTTAACTTAAAGGAACTTACTACAAGAGAGTTAACTTAAGGAGAATTAACATAAAGGAGGTTAACTTAAAAGAGCTAACTTAAAGAGAATTAATATAAAGGAGGTTAACTTAAGAGAGCTAACTTAAAGAGAATTAACATAAAGGAGGTTAACTTAAGAAAGCTAACGTAAAGAGAATTAACATAAAGGAGGTTAACTTAAGAGAGCTAACTTAAAGAGAATTAACATAAAGGAGGTTACTTAAGAGAACTTAAAGAGAATTAACATAAAGGAGGTTAACTTAAAAGAGCTAACTTAAAGAGAATTAACATAAAAGAGGTTAACTTAAGAGAGTTAACTTAAAGAGAATTAACGTAAAGGAGGTTAACTTAAGAGAGTTAACTTAAAGAAAATTAACATAAAGGAGGTTAACTTAAGAGAGCTAATTTAAAGAAAATTAACATAAAGGAGGTTAACTTAAGAGAGCTAACTTAAAGAAAATTAACATAAAGGAGGTTAACTTAAGATCTAACTTAAAGAGAATTAACATAAAAGAGGTTAACTTAAGAGAGCTAACTTAAAGAGAATTAACATAAAGGAGGTTAACTTAAGATCTAACTTAAAGAGAATTAACATAAAAGAGGTTAACTTAAGAGAGCTAACTTAAAGAGAATTAACATAAAGGAGGTTAACTTAAGAAAGCTAACGTAAAGAGAATTAACATAAAGGAGGTTAACTTAAGAGAGCTAACTTAAAGAGAATTAACATAAAGGAGGTTACTTAAGAGAACTTAAAGAGAATAACATAAAGGAGGTTAACTTAAGAGAGCTAACTTAAAGAGAATTAACATAAAAGAGGTTAACTTAAGAGAGTTAACTTAAAGAGAATTAACGTAAAGGAGGTTAACTTAAGATCTAACTTAAAGAGAATTAACATAAAAGAGGTTAACTTAAGAGAGCTAACTTAAAGAGAATTAACATAAAGGAGGTTAACTTAAGAAAGCTAACGTAAAGAGAATTAACATAAAGGAGGTTAACTTAAGAAAGCTAACGTAAAGAGAATTAACATAAAAGAGGTTAACTTAAGAGAGCTAACTTAAAGAGAATTAACATAAAGGAGGTTACTTAAGAGAGCTAACTTAAAGAGAATTAACATAAAGGAGGTTAACTTAAGAGAGCTAACTTAAAGAGAATTAACATAAAAGAGGTTAACTTAAGAGAGTTAACTTAAAGAAAATTAACATAAAGGAGGTTAACTTAAGAGAGCTAACTTAAAGAGAATTAACATAAAGAAGGTTAACTTAAAGGAGCTTACTACAAGAGAGTTAACTTAGAGGTTAACTTAAGAGAGCTAACTTAAAAAGAATTAACATAAAGGAGGTTACATAAGAGAGCTAACTTAAAGAGAATTAACATAAAAGAGGTTAACTTAAGAGAGCTAACTTAAAAAGAATTAACATAAAGGAGGTTACATAAGAGAGCTAACTTAAAGAGAATTGCCTAAAGGAGATTAACTTAAGAGAGCTAACTTAAAGAAAATTAACATAAAGGAGGTTAACTTAAGAGAGCTAATTTAAAGAAAATTAACATAAAGGAGGTTAACTTAAGAGAGCTAACTTATAGAAAATTAACATAAAGGAGGTTAACTTAAGATCTAACTTAAAGAGAATTAACATAAAAGAGGTTAACTTAAGAGAGCTAACTTAAAGAGAATTAACATAAAGGAGGTTAACTTAAGAGAGCTAACTTAAAGAGAATTAACATAAAGAAGGTTAACTTAAAGGAGCTTACTACAAGAGAGTTAACTTAAAGAGAATGAAAATAAAAGAGGTTAACTTAAGAGAGCTAACTTAAAGAGAATTAACATAAAAGAGGTTAACTTAAGAGAGCTAACTTAAAGAGAATTAACATAAAGGAGGTTAACTTAAGAGAGCTAACTTAAAGAGAATTAACATAAAGGAGGTTAACTTAAAGGGAGTTAACTTAAAGGGAGTTAACTTATAGGGATTTGACAAAGAACTGAGTTTAAAAAACAACAAACAAATGTACGTACTGTACACCATATATAGACTATACACCTATATGTCATAACTTTGTTGAGTATTTAGTTATCACCATATATAGACTATACACCTATATGTCATAGCTTTGTTTAGTATTTAGTTATCACCATATATAGACTATACACCTATATGTCATAGCTTTGTTCAGTATTTAGTTATCACCATATATAGACTATACACCTATATGTCATAACTTTGTTGAGTATTTAGTTATCACCATATATAGACTATACACCTATATGTCACAGCTTTGTTTAGTATTTAGTTATCACCATATATAGACTCTACACCTATATGTCATAGCTTTGTTGAGTATTTAGTTATCACCATATATAGACTATACACCTATATGTCCTAGCTTTGTTTAGTATTTAGTTATCACCATATATAGACTATACACCTATATGTCATAGCTTTGTTCAGTATTTAGTTATCACCATATATAGACTATACACCTATATGTCACAGCTTTGTTGAGTATTTAGTTATCACCATATATAGACTATACACCTATATGTCACAGCTTTGTTGAGTATTTAGTTATCACCATATATAGACTATACACCTATATGTCATAACTTTGTTCAGTATTTAGTTATCACCATATATAGACTATACACCTATATGTCCTAGCTTTGTTCAGTATTTAGTTATCACCATATATAGACTATACACCTATATGTCACAGCTTTGTTCAGTATTTAGTTATCACCATATATAGACTATACACCTATATGTCACAGCTTTGTTCAGTATTTAGTTATCACCATATATAGACTATACACCTATATGTCACAGCTTTGTTCAGTATTTAGTTATCACCATATATAGACTATACACCTATATGTCACAGCTTTGTTCAGTATTTAGTTATCACCATATATAGACTATACACCTATATGTCCTAGCTTTGTTTAGTATTTAGTTATCACCATATATAGACTATACACCTATATGTCCTAGCTTTGTTGAGTATTTAGTTATCACCATATATAGACTATACACCTATATGTCATAGCTTTGTTGAGTATTTAGTTATCACCATATATAGACTATACACCTATATGTCCTAGCTTTGTTGAGTATTTAGTTATCACCATATATAGACTATACACCTATATGTCACAGCTTTGTTCAGTATTTAGTTATCACCATATATAGACTATACACCTATATGTCATAGCTTTGTTGAGTATTTAGTTATCACCATATATAGACTATACACCTATATGTCACAGCTTTGTTCAGTATTTAGTTATCACCATATATAGACTATACACCTATATGTCACAGCTTTGTTGAGTATTTAGTTATCACCATATATAGACTATACACCTATATGTCCTAGCTTTGTTTAGTATTTAGTTATCACCATATATAGACTATACACCTATATGTCCTAGCTTTGTTTAGTATTTAGTTATCACCATATATAGACTATACACCTATATGTCATAGCTTTGTTTAGTATTTAGTTATCACCATATATAGACTATACACCTATATGTCATAGCTTTGTTCAGTATTTAGTTATCATCATATATAGACTATACACCTATATGTCATAGCTTTGTTGAGTATTTAGTTATCACCATATATAGACTATACACCTATATGTCATAGTTTTGTTCAGTATTTAGTTATCATCATATATAGACTATACACCTATATGTCATAGCTTTGTTGAGTATTTAGTTATCACCATATATAGACTATACACCTATATGTCCTAGCTTTGTTGAGTATTTAGTTATCACCATATATAGACTATACACCTATATGTCATAGCTTTGTTGAGTATTTAGTTATCACCATATATAGACTATACACCTATATGTCACAGCTTTGTTGAGTATTTAGTTATCACCATATATAGACTATACACCTATATGTCATAGCTTTGTTCAGTATTTAGTTATCACCATATATAGACTATACACCTATATGTCATAGCTTTGTTTAGTATTTAGTTATCACCATATATAGACTATACACCTATATGTCATAGCTTTGTTTAGTATTTAGTTATCACCATATATAGACTATACACCTATATGTCATAGCTTTGTTCAGTATTTAGTTAGTATCAAATGTAAACTCTTTCCAGCTTCAACTCTTCACTGCTAACTCTTAGATCTGTCTTGTGTAAACTCATGCCTTGTGTTAACTTTCAGCTCTGACTTCTGTTCATTCTTAGCCATGTCTTGTATTAACTCTTATTAGTTTTCCTTAACTCTTTGCTCTGCCACCTGTCAACTCTTGTTTGTCCTGAGTTAACTCTAAGCTCTGCCTCGAGTCAACTCTTCTTTGTCTTGTGTTAATTCTTAGGTTTGTACGGACATTGTATCCACATCTGGAACTGGACTAGGACCCTCAACTCAAGAAAACATTAAGAAACTGGAACAGACACAAAATAGAGCAGTGAGATTCATAACAAACGAATATTCACATTTGACTAGAGTAACACCTTTAGTAAAATCACTAAATTTAGAAAGCCTTCAGGACAGAAGGCTCAAAAGTAAAGTAGCAATCACACATAAAACACTGAACCATTATCTTCAAATACAAAAACAAAATTTAATAAAATACTCTGAAAGACACAAAGTTAAAGGCACATTCCTCGTCCCATATGCTAGGACAAATTTGTACAAATACTCCTTCTTCCCTAGTGCTATTAGAGCATGGAATGGGTTGCCTGAGCTAGCCAGGAAAACCAGTGACTTGGCAGAATTTAAGTCATTGGTTAATATGCATGACTAAATGCATGACGCGTAGGACGTAATCATCTTCTTTTTTGAAGTAACGTCTGTATTATATAAGATAAGATAAGACCACACATGAAAAGCTTCAGAATTTAGACAGAGATGATGGTGCCATTCCTCTGGAAGTCAGGTTCCTGGGTTATGTCTGCTGCGCCCGCGGCTCCACAGTCTATTTTTTTAAGGCACCGGTGCGCTCAACATATTGCGTTTGAGCTGCTTCCAAATACTGGTAAAATTATCTAATTCATAGTTGTCAGGGGGTCAACCTTGAGGAAAAACCAGGAGCTGGCGAAGCTAAGGCAGTTTGCAGCAATTTAAACTTAATGGATTAATGGATTTTCTACACTTTGTGCCGACGTTTCGGCTGGGCGGATGTAACCACGTGGCGGGCCAGATGTAGCCCGCGAGCCGTATTTTGGGCATTACTGGTTTAAACAGTTTTCTGTAAATTAATATTCAAGATTTTTTTTCATTTGTTGCTCTGCTCATTGCGGCTATATATAGTGTTCGAAAATTGAAAACAATAAATTAACTAAAAAAAACTGAAATTTAATGAGTGTTTAATGTAATACATAAAAAAAATCTTTTTTTTTTTTTTCTGCTCTCTGATAGACAGTTGTGCGGATTATCGGTCGAATGGACGTCAAGGAAGTCTTACAGATCTTACAGATGAATTATCCAGTGGTGACTGTCAAACGAGTGGATAACTCCAACACACAACTTCTTGTCAGCCAGGCCCTGTATCTCGCAGACCGCAATGTCACTGAACTAGGAAAATACTAGTCACCTTTCAAGTACGTCATATCGCGGGCACGTTGCCCTGCCTCATCGTGGCGCCCGCGTGGAAACGGCCATTTGAGGAATTGGCTAGGCTAAATGGGTAGCAACACAAGACTCCCGTGGGGATGCCCACGGGTAGACGAGAGTCCACTCATTGCACGGGCGGGGTTGTAATAAAGTCCCCACAAACACGTCACCAATCCATGCGCTGTTCCTAAAAGGGACCGTTACATAAATGGCGGATCCCTCACAGTTAGCTTGGTACATTGAAGAAAAATGGCAGAAGTCCCCGGTGCACTCTCGGCCTTCGGCCGTGTCTCTAGTCCACGTGTCGGGGGCCGAACGCATCGGTCAACAGCAATGTCTTACATAGGCATTGTCTAGGGTCTCTCCCAAACAGAACTGTGTGTTCACACAGGTTTTTTTTTTTTTTTACTGTTTGGCGTCCAAACAGGTTTTTTTTTCAAACTTAGAGCTCGAAGAGCCTTCGGCTCAGCTCTTAGACATCAACAAGTACGTCATATAACAAGACATTTTAAACTTTAATTTGTTTATTCAGTACTGAAGAGATGACATTGCCAACAACACATAGGACACTAACATAAGTTTACGGTTTACACAACAGATCACGTTAAAATTGTTCATAAATTGTCCAAACTTGACGATCACTGGGTTGTCCATTGTCCCAGTTTACACGCGTTGTGGTGGAATATGTCCGCCGAGCGGTCAGTTTGCACTTTCCGACGGGGATGAATGGCCTGTGACTCCTAGGGGTAAAGTCTTATGGCCACAACGCGGTAAAAATTATCCTTAATAGGAGCGCTCCCTCAGACTAAGATACATGCTAGCGTCATTTTACTAAATCTAATAATAGACCCACGCGGTGTGTTAGAGTCGTGCCGATTCCGAATTATGCTCTGGCTATAATTAAAAAAACAGAAATGGAAAAGTGGTTTGAGTGCTGGGACAAATCCCAAAAAGCCCGTGGAGTCTGGGAGCGCATGATGCGCCCTGGCCGCACTTCCCCGTGGTGTAGGCTGTCCAGGCCTGAGCAAGCTATTATAGCACAGTGCAGGACGGGCCATTGTCCTGTTGGGTCATATTTCTCACGGCTATGCCAAATTTCGATTCACGGTGCCCCCGCTGCGGAGAAGAAGAGGAAACCGTACCTCATATTCTGTTTGACTGCACTAGACTTGCTGATCTCCGTCTCGACAGGTCTGGGAAAACAAAAATTCTCGACCTGTATGGTGACATGTATGCACTACGCAAGACAGCAGGGTTTCTGTCCAGGGCTTTTGCAAGAGAGGATTTGAGCCTCTCAAGCCCTCACTCAAATGGAGTTTGATGATGATGATGATGACGGTCGCTCGTGACCAGTGGACCGCAACGAGAAAGGGGGGGGGTGTAGAATGGGGAAAACAGCCAATGCAGGCCGAAAATACTTACACAAGTTCCCAAGCAAAGTCCTCGACTTGAGAGTCTTCTGACTTTTCAGAGAGTCTGATAGAATGTGGCATTAAACTGCGACTTTCGTCTCCAACCTTTATAGGTACCCGAGACCAACGCGGTGGGTTAGAGTGGTGCCGGTCCAATGATCATCAAGTATTCCGAATTAGGATGGTTTACTTGGACCAATGGTTTCCTTAAAACCTGCCCACCTGATCTCCATTATCCCACGACCTTGGGGGGGGGGGGTGGCAAGGAAGGAGGAGAGCGGAACCATGTAACGATTTTCAGGCTTGACCATCGTCCGATGCCATGGTGGACAGGAACGATTAGAATAGCAGTGGGCGTTAGGAGTGTCAACCCAAAGTGATGTTTGTGGACACCAAATGTTAATGTCCCTGGACTTAATGGCGGTGTGCGTTTGTTTTGGCGTTTGGAACGTAACTTGGGATGGGCGTTTATGGCTTATAATTTGGTGGTCCGGTCTTAAATCGGTGTAATAGGGTATTTGTACAGGACACGAATAATTATGCGAAATGTCAACTTGACCCGAGAATGGGACGTGGGAGAGAAAGTGTGTAGATAGAGTTTAATTCTAGATTGAGTTTAATGAGGTAGTTCCGGATCTCTTCTCGGTCACGTGGGTGTGTTGTTTACATTAATGACCTCATTGATTTCATTGTAATTTAAACATGAAAATAGTCTTGAACTAGACATCTTTAAATAATAAAAAGTATGTTACAATAATTCAAGAATTCTTATGATTATCTAGTAGTTCTTCTAGATCTAGGCTAGCACTAAATCTAGATCTACATCTTATCATAGGAAGATATTGCCATTATTGCCATGTATAAAACCACAGTCACGTGACTTTTTATAAATTAGGTCAGAGATTCGTAACTACCTCATTCTAGATAGAGTTTAATTCTAGATTGAGTTTAATTCTAGATAGACTTTAATTCTAGAAAGAGTTTAATTCTAGATAGAGTTAAATAATAGAGTTTAATTCTAGATAGCGTTTAATTCTAGATAGAGTTTAATTCTAGATAGAGTTAAATAATAGTAAGAGCTTAATTCTAGATAGAGTTTAATTATAGATAGAGTTTAATTCTAGATAGAGTTAAATAATAGTTAGAGTTTAATTATAGATAGAGTTAAATAATAGTTAGAGTTTAATTCTAGATAGAGTTAAATAATAGATAGAGCTTAATTCTAGATAGAGTTTAATTCTAGATAGAGTTTAATTCTAGATAGAGTTTAATTCTAGATAGAGTTAAATAATAGTTAGAGTTTAATTCTAGATAGAGTTTAATTCTAGATAGAGTTTAATTCTAGATAGAGTTAAATAATAGTTAGAGCTTAATTCTAGATAGAGTTTAATTCTAGATAGAGTTAAATAATAGTTAGAGTTTAATTCTAGATAGAGTTAAATAATAGATAGAGTTTAATTCTAGATAGAGTTAAATAATAGATAGAGTTTAATTATAGATAGAGTTTAATTCTAGATAGAGTTAAATAACAGATAGAGTTTAATTCTAGATAGAGTTTAATTCTAGATAGAGTTAAATAATAGTTAGAGCTTAATTCTAGGTAGAGTTTAATTCTAGATAGAGTTTAATTCTAGATAGAGTTTAATTCTAGATATAGTTAAATAATAGTAAGAGCTTAATTGTAGATAGAGCTTAATTGTAGATAGAGCTTAATTCTAGATAGAGTTTAATTCTAGATAGAGTTTAATTCTAGATAGAGTTAAATAATAGAGTTTAATTCTAGATAGAGTTTAATTCTAGATAGAGTTTAATTCCAGATAGAGTTAAATAATAGAGTTTAATTCTAGATAGAGTTTAATTCTAGATAGAGTTAAATAATAGAGTTTAATTCTAGATAGAGTTAAATAATAGAGTTTATTTCTAGATGGAGTTAAATAATAGAGTTTAATTCTAGATGGAGTTAAATAATAGAGTTTAATTCTAGATAGAGTTAAACAATAGAGTTTAATTCTAGATAGAGTTAAACAATAGAGTTTAATTCTAGATAGTGTTAAATAATAGAGTTTAATTCTAGATAGAGTTAAATAATAGAGTTTAATTCTAGATAGAGTCCAAATACTAGATAAATATTTAAAGCTAACAAGAAAAAACGTAGAAAAGAAAAGCAAAAACAAAACAAAAAGTTCACTCTCACGCTCAAGCCTTCTCATGGGGACTAATTTCACTTATAAAAACCTCATCATTCAAGTACGATTAATTTCCCTTGTTCGATACCAAACAAAATAATATATTACTAATAGTTAATTAACTAATTGGTTATCCTTTTTTTTTAAATTGATTCTTGCTTTGTCAGGGACAAGAAATACTTGTAAAAAATTTCAGCTTGCTCCGAGATTGGGTGTGGGAGAAATAACATGTACACATTTTTACCAGAGTGAGTTGGTATGAGCGTTGTAAAAAAAATAATTAATTTACAAGACAAGATAGGATAACTGTTCCTGGGAATCGCACGATTAAATAGAAAGTTGTTTCCCCTTTTATTATTCAAAGAGGTTTATTGTTTACGTTTAACATATAGATCTATATACGGGGTGGCCGCCAGAAGAGCGAAAATTTGTCAATTAGCTATTTATTTTTACAAAGAAAATATTTTTTTAAAGGTATAATACAATTTAATAGGTTGGGTGGCTGAGTGGTTTTGGGTTCGAATCCTCGTGAAGACTGGGATTTTTTATTTCGAGATCTTTTTGGCGCCTCGAGGCCACCTAACTTTAATGGGTGCCATGTGACCAGCACAACGACAAGACGCCTTTGCTTTCTCCGCATTAGAGCTGGGTGGACTCACGAGTGCCCTAAAGATCCCAAAAATAAATATCCCAGTCTTCTCCAGGATTCGAACCATGAACCACCTGTTTTGAGATCAGGCGCTTTACCATTTAGCCACTTATCAATTAGCTGACAAATTGAGGATTTAGAGTTTTCGCATAGCTATGCCCTTGTTCACTGGAGCACGAAGGTTACATTACAATGCAATAGTTATGGTGAAATTAAGATTAATACTTTGGTTTCGATTGGTGGGAAGCGTGGTCGAGAGGCCAAGTGCGATTGAACTTGGCTTGGCTTGGCTACCTAGAAGGTAGAGTTGTGTTTACTGAGCGCCTAAAGGCAGCACGGAAAACCAACTCCTAGATACCCCCTCCCCCCCACCGGTCCACAAATGAGATTGGACCAAAAGCGCTCTGAGCATGCTATAAGCATGAAAGTAGCGCTAGATAAAAGCTATAATAATTCATCAATTCTCGCCTCCTAGACCAAATGGTACGCAGCGATTTTGACTATACAAGTTTTGATGCAGTCGTTCTAGCGGCGCTGTTTTGACTCTAAGACTCTAGACAATTTGACGCTGGGTGTTTTGAGGACAAATAAAATACAAAACGAAAAAAAACAAGCAAAATAAAGAAAAAACTTGAAAGAAAAATCTAGAAAGGAAAACACTGCAAGACGACGGTCATACATTTCAATACTGTAAGATTTATTTCCCTTTTTTTCTATCCAACAATAATTAATTACCACTTATGGATTAACAAATTGTTGTTTTTTTATGAATTGATGTTTTGTCTTCGACTATAAAACAATTGCGCAAAGTTTCAACCTGATCCGAGTAAGAGAAATGGGGAAAAAGAAGTAAAATCATGGGTTAATTTACAAATTTCATAAAAAGACAAGAACTCGTTGCCTTAAAACTTAACTCACTCAAATATAAGCATAAATATATTGAAAGGCTTCCTATCCACCAGGGGCGGACTGGGTGTTAAAATCGGCCCGGGCATTTCTATATAATTCGGCCCACAAATTCTCTATCATGTGATGGGCATCTATTTCTAGGTGTATCGGTCCTTCAAAATCATTGTTAAGTTTGACAATGTATCGATATGCATGCATACAGTGAACTCTATATCTTAATAAGCAATATAGCGTCTTTTTAAATCAGCAATTATGTAGGCCCTAAAAAGATGAAGCCTACTAGTAGCACTGTCGTAGCACTGTCTACATTCTACATTTTATTTTCGGAAAATGTGTTTGATTAAAAGAGTATTACACTGTAATGTCTGTGAAGGACTTTTTTGTTTAAACAAGACGCTCAGATGGCCTTTTATAAAAATAATAAGAATAACATAATAAGAATATTATAAAACCTTTAACAACTTGATATGTGCCATAGTGACTTCGATCAGGCATTTCGGTGGCCCTACCGGCCCATTTGGGTACCGGCCCACAGGGCATTTGCCCAAATGCCCATATAGCCAGCCCGCCCCTTCTATCCACCCCTACCTGATGTAGAACAAAATGTAAACAAATATTTTTTTAAACAATT